>NW_017731368.1:2191455-2195493 GCF_001890085.2 Hipposideros armiger
CCGTTTTGCTGTTCGTGACATGAGACAGACAGTCGCTGTGGGCGTCATCAAAGCAGTGGACAAGAAGGCAGCTGGAGCTGGCAAGGTCACCGTCTGCCCAGAAAGCTCAGAAGGCTAAATGAATATTATCCCCAATACCTGCCACCCCAGTCTTAATCAGTGGTGGAAGAATGGTCTCAGAACTGTTTGTCTCAATTGGCCATTTAAGGGTAATAGTAAAAGGCTGGTTAATGATTGCAATGCATCGTAAAACCTTCAGAAGGAAAGAATGTTTGGTGGACCATTTGTTTTTGTGTGTGTGGCAGTTTTTAAGTTATTAGTTTTTAAAATCAGTACTTTTTAATGGAAACAACTTGACCAAAAATCTGTCACAGAAATTTTGAGACCCATTAAAACAGTTTAATGAGAAACCTGTGTGTTCTTTTGGTCAACACTGTAACTTCCCCTAGTACTACTTAGGTAAAGGACTTAGAGTTGCCCATAACCTATTTCTGGTGTTAAATCTGCTGAAATTTTAGAGTTTGATATTTTGAGGTTAACATTTTTTTCTGGGTGGGACCTTGGGCTTTTTTTCACATTGTCTTAAGGGGAGGAATCATCTGTTTACATAGTAAAAAGCTATGGGGAGAGGGGTCTGTTGGTGCAACACTTAATAGGTTAGGACAGATAAAGAGTAACTTTGTTGGTGTGTAAGCTAGTTTACAAAGGCCAAATTCTGTAATATTAAAAGTCCACATGTTGCATATAAAATTTTGTATAGTTAACATCAATATTGAGTAAATTTGTTATGTCACATTTTATTTTTCCAGGTACTTGAATGTGAATTCTCACATTTACAAATACTGAGGTAGTTCAAAGAACCTAAAATAAGGCTTACGGCATACTGAACACTGTCTTGCTACAGTTAAATGTATACAGATTCTAGGAAAAATAAATGATACTGGAAGTTAAAAAAAAAAAAAGAATTTACTGAGCATTTCCTATGAGACAGACACACTTCAGGCTCAGAAACAAAAAGCTCTAATTTAAAAGAGCTCCAATTTTAGTGGACAGAGCCATAAAGAAAATAGTTAACTTCAATATAGTGAGAAGATGCCAAAGTAGGCAAAGGCACAAAATTTTCAAGATTGGGAAAGGTTTACACGGAACACTGTACGCATTTTATGTATCTACTCTCTTCATTTTTATAATTGGACCTTCCAAAAATTTCCCTTTCCTCTTTTTTCTTTGCTATTTTACCCTATTTAATATTTCCTTATCCTTTACAGAGAGTGTTCAAAATGTATAAGAGAAAATTTATAGTAGTACTATAGAAACTTATATTAATGAAGTTTCCTATAAAGATATGTATACTGTTACTGAAAAGGTCATTTAATCTTACATTAATTCATAAGTTTTATGAATTACAACTGTAATCATAAATATTATATACTGTTAGAGAGGAACTTATAAATGTTCTAAAATTCACAAGTGATCCGAAATAATGTTATAAAGATATTGAAAATAAATAATTCTGCCAGATATTTAAGCATATCTTAAGACAATAATTTAAAACTCATATGATATTGGCACGGTGAGAGATTATTCAATGGCTAGGAACTGATAAAAACAGACCAAATAATAACAATTACTAGGTAATAAATAAACCATTGGTAACTGGTAAGGAAGGAAATGAGGATCCTTTAAACAGTGACAGGACACCTATCCCAAAATAGACCTGTTTTATTTTTTGTGGACAGCGTGTGACATTTGCTCCCCACCTTGTGTTTCAGGAGGACATACAACTACCTGTTTGCACATACGTGACCCCCTGCACCTCCCAACCCTAATTCCTCTCCTGTAATTTGAAACATTTTATGCCATTGTCTAACATTTTCACTTGGGGTTATGTCTTTGAGATCTATATAATTAAAGTATATAGCTGTCCGATGCCCTGTCATTTTTTTTTTAAAGATTTTTTTATTGGGGAATTGGGGGGATGGGAACAGTGCTGGGGAATTGGGGCAAGGGGAACAGACAAGTTGCTGTCTTTTTTTTTGTTCTTCAGTCTAGTTGTGGAGGACGTTGCTTCACTGGCCCAAGTTGGCACCATCATTGCGCTCTTCCCNGAGGGCAGTGTCACTGGCCCTCATATGTGGGATCCGAACTGGGGGCCCTCTGGCGTCCTAAGCCAGCTCTTAACCAACGTGCCACTCGGCCAGCCCTGGAGGTACAATTTAATGTTCCTATTCTCACTTCTTGTTGCATATCTTTAATGTCAGTAGGTCTCTTTAATCCATTACTGCAGTGCTAGTTGCACATCTCTCTTTATAATCTCTTTTCTTAGTCCTGTTTCCCACACATTTATCTCCCTCTCAGTAAATTGGCTTAACTTCTTGACAATTGCCCCCTTCTCTTTTGTCTTTTGTGTGTCCCTGACTCTCCCACTTTACAAACCCATTTCCTCTCATATTCCTTTTCTAATGCTGTTCTATTATTTTGTTTTCTTTCTCTTTTCTCATTTTAGCATATTTTCTATTGCAAGATTCCTTTCTCCCAGCTCTATTTCTTTGAATTAACTCTTCCTTCTTATTTATCATTTACTCCTGCTTGCTTTAAGTCTTAGCTAGAATTGCCTACCTCTATGGCTCCTTTCATTTAAGTGCAAAAATCTGTTCCTCTTGGATTTCCATCGTCACTCTCCTCATGCATTTCGGTCAACTTCACTTCTTTAGCCATCTCTTTCCACTCTTTATGCTCCCTCGTCCATACTTTCCCCTTTTCCTAATATTGACTTTGCACTCTTTCTCACTATGACTATTCTATATATTGGTTCCAGTTATCCCTCCATCATTTCACTTACTAATTAAGAATTTACTGGTCTTTCGCAACGGGTTTGCTGCCAGAACACAGGTGTAGTGATAACCACTGCTAAATCTAACCCAAAATGGGAAAGGAAAAGACACACATCAACATCGTTGTCATTGGACACATAGATTCCGGCAAGTCTACCACTACTGGTCATCTGATCTACAAATGTGGTGGAATCGACAAAAGAACAATTGAAAAATTTGAGAAGGAGACTGCTGAGATGGGAAAAGGCTCCTTCAAGTATGCCTGGGTCTTGGATAAACTGAAACCTGAACGTGAGCGTGGGATCACCATTGATATCTCCCTGTGGAAATTTGAGACCAGCAAGTATTATGTGACCATCATTGACGCCCCAGGACACAGAGACTTTATAAAAAACATGATTACAGGCCCATCTCAGGCTGATTGTGCTGTACTGATTGTGGCTGCTGGTGTTGGTGAATTTGAAGCAGGTATCTCCAAAAATGGGCACACCTGTGAGCATGCCCTTCTGGCTTACACATTGGGTGTGAAACAACTAATTGTTGGCGTCAACAAAATGGATTCCACTGAGCCACCTTACAGCCAGAAGAGATACGAGGAATTCGTTAAGGAAGTCAGCACCTACATTAAGAAAATTGGCTACAACCCTGACACAGTAACATTTGTGCCAATTTCTGGTTGGAATGGTGACAACATGCTGGAGCCAAGTGCTAACATGCCTTGGTTCAAGGGATGGAAAGTCACCCGTAAAGATGGCAGTGCCAGTGGAACCATGCTGCTTGAAGCTCTGGATTGCATCCTGCCACCAACTTGTCCAACTGACAAACCTTTGCACCTACCCCTCCAGGATGTCTACAAAATTGGTGGTATTGGTACTGTCCCTGTGGGCCGTGTGGAGACTGGTGTTCTCAAACCCGGCATGGTGGTCACCTTTGCTCCAGTCAATGTTACAACTGAAGTCAAGTCTGTTGAAATGCACCAGGAAGCTTTGAGTGAAGCTCTTCCTGGGGACAACGTGGGCTTCAATATTAAGAATGTGTCTGTCAAAGATGTTCATTGTGGCATTGTAGCTGGTGACAGCAAAAATGACCCACCAATGGAGGCAGCTGGCTTCACTGCTCAGGTGATTATCCTGAACCATCCAGGCCAAATCAGTGCCAGATATGCACCTGTGCTTGATTGTCACACAGCTCACATTGCTTGCAA
>NW_017731368.1:2197983-2204955 GCF_001890085.2 Hipposideros armiger
AGGGCAGTGTCACTGGCCCTCATATGTGGGATCCGAACCGGGGCCCTCTGGCGTCCCAAGCCAGTTCTTAACCATCGCGCCACTTGGCCGGCCCTGCCCTGTCATTTTTATATGTCACTCTTGATTGCCACCCTTCCTGATGCCAGCCATTGCATGTCTCCTTGCTCCACTGTGTGCAAGTTACTCTGAGCACATGACCCAGAGTGGGGCTGATGAATCAATAGCATGTGCTGACTACTAAATTTCACCAAAGACCTCCAAACTGTCCCCCAGAATCAACACATCACTTACAGTCCTGTCAGCAGAGTGTGGCCGTTCCCCACACCTGATTATATCTGATGCTATCATCTTTGCCAACATCATGAGTATAAAGCAGTGTCTCAGTCTTTATTTTTTCACCAATTCCTAATGAAGCTGTGCATTTCTTCATGGGCTTTCCTAAAAAATGGGCATCCTTCCATCAAGGGATCACCTCGTGTGAGCAACCCACTCTAAATCAGCCTCTCTCCCTTGCAGATTTCCTGTCTATTATCTATAAATTTGTAGTAACTCCTAAAATCCTCCAGCTATCAATACATTCTCAGTTGTATACACTACAAATATTTTCTCCCATTAAGGTTCCATCTGTCATTTTTATGTGATGTAAATATACGGGGGAAATAAATGTTTATTTTTGTAAACTGCTTACCACACACGGCCCAGCCCTTTCCTCTTTTTCTTATGGGCCAGGCTGACGTACACAGCACCAGTTTTCCAGCCCTTAAGCTTATAGGAACATCCCCACCCCAACTGGAGGCAGTCTCCCCACTTCTCCCAGAGCTGCTGGACTGAAGGGTGAGTCTTTTATTCTGGAGCTGCATGTGAGGGAGGACAACAACCTGCAGATATAAACTCTATCTTCCAGCCTGGCCTTTTCTCTCTACCCACGGAAGTATCTCCTCATCGTGCTCTTTAGCTCTCATTTTATCGGGCAACACAAGAAGCACTGGGCTCCTAATAACTCCCCATTTCCCCAATTCTAATCCACATAGGACCATGTTTGTGTTTACCCCAGTTTCTAACCCCGTCTTCTACCCTCTCCAATGCCTAGAACCCTTGCGTTGTGCCCTCTTGGATCATGGTCAGTCAGCAGCACAGTCTTTGTGTCTGTACCTGGCCTTGAAGCTTTCCGTTCGCACCTGGCTCTCCTGAGCTCCCACTTCCTTCCTAACCTGCCCAGGGGTGTCTGTGTTCTAGCCTACGTCCCCCTGGAGGTGGGATTTTCTCTCTCTCTCTTTTTTTTTTTCTTTAGCTGAGCCATCCTGCTACCTGTTGGCAGCTCAGTGGCTGCTCAGCTCGGGCTGGACTTGAACCGCTATTGCTCAGAGCTCAAACTCTTGAGCGAGCTCTTAACCAACTGAGCCACTCGGCTGGCCCGGGAATTTTCATCAGAGTGTTGAAAACTAAAATGCAGTCAAATGGAAATGTTAGCAACGAAAATGGAAGACGAAGGATGCCTCCAATAGATTTATCAACAGACTTTTCACAGCTGAAAAGAGAATCAGTGAATTTGAAGGTAGGTCAATAGATATTACCTGAGGCTAAAACACTAAGAGAAACAGAATGAATAAAGCATCAAAATCCTGTGGGACAATGTCAAATGGCTTATAAATGTGGAAGATTTCAGGTAAAAGAAACAGATTTGGTACAAAAATATTCAAACTGCCTAAAGGATTAATCTCAGAGCCTGTAGCTCCTCAGTGACAGTGTAGTAATGTCTCTAGATTTTTATAGGAAAAGTGTATCTTGATAATTTCATAGCCAGCTTAGTTTCCCCGTATGAGTTGAAGGTAATAAAAAGACCCTATAAAATATCCCAAAGCCGGAAAATATACTACCTAGAAAACCTATTTGAAGATAAAATATAGGTAAACAACTGAATCAAATGAGAGTGACTCTGCTGGTGGTTTCATAGGACTGACTGGCAATACATTTATTCTGACATAGATTAGGTCTAAATTTCTGTGGGCACTATGGTTGCAAATCAGTGATAAATATGGTAATTCTTGAAAGTCCAGCGGGAAATGGCTGTTAGGTGAAGTTTCACTGGGGATATGAAAAGCAGGCAGGCTCTAAATGGCTACAAATCATCTTGTTTGGGTTATTTTAAATCATTTAATTATTTAATACACACTTAAATTTAAGTAAATTTTAAAATAAAATTTTAGATTTAAAATTTCAAATAAATTTAAATATGAATTTAAATATTTTTAAAATTAAACAATTTAAAAATAACTGGATGTGTAAAAACTGGAATTTGGCACTAGCAGGCTTTTGAGGTAATGAATCTCAGCCTGCATTGAAGAAATAAACAATCTAGGGGCCAATACACAGAGGCCATCTTTGGCTCATCTATATGACAATCTATCTCCTGGCCCTGGGCTGTTTTATAATCACGTTGTATGTTACTTTATAATGCTGTGCTCAGAGCCAGTGATAGAGCATCTTTAGGATGCAGAATCCTATAAGGGCACAAACCAGGACTTCAAAGCCTGTTTGCCGCCAGTCTTCCCACTTTGTAGGGGAGAGCCAGAAGAATAGATCTGGAAAAGAGAAGATTCTGACTTACCCGGTTAGTTAACAGTGATATTATGGTGCCTTTGGTGTATGTCCCTGATTCTCTGTAAAACTTGGTGAGTGTTATCTACCCACAGGCAGCAGGATGTGTTAACAAGTACATAGACCACCCATCCCACTCCCCCCATCCCCGCCTTGGCAGTTAATATGTCATGTAAGGCTAGGGTGACACACCAGTAGATGTGTAGTCACACTGGTGAGGGTAGGAATTTCTCAGATAAGGAAAAGAAAGGCACAGCAACACAGAAAAGTCAAAGGTCATCTGCAGGGGGTCTGTTTGTCTCCAGGGAATCACCCAAGTGGCACTATCTGGTTCAGGGGCAATTCGATCTCTCTGCTGGGTGTCCAGAGCAGGTCCAGGTTGGTTCCACAGTGTCTTTAGTGCAGCAGAGTACATGGATGGTGGAGGAGAACGCCTGTCTCTCCTGTGAAAATTTTTAACTAAATAGAACATGTTGGTGAAATCTATAACTTTAAACCATTCACTTATGTTATTTTGAATGTCATCCATTAAATGAGGTGCTTTAATAAAGGGACTAGCCTTTAATTCTCTATAGTCTATAGTTAGCTCCCACTCATTAGTAGTGGCTTTAAGCATAGGCCATACCAGGGAAATAAAAGGTGAGATAATAGGAAGCAGTACCCCTTCTTTAACTAGGTCAGTGATGATAGGCCATTATCCTTCAGTGCCTTGCCTTACTTGTAGGGGAAGGTTAACTAGTTCCCACCAATAAAACTTCCTGGCACTGAGGCAGAAACAAAACCTGGTCTGGATTAGCGAACACAAGTCAGAAATGGGCTGCTATAGCCTTGTAGGAATGTCGACAAAAAGGATGGGCTAAAATAACACTAGCTTTATTATTTCTGTGGTTTCTCTACTTCTTTTCATCCAAAATCCAACTTATAGTAGCCCCTTTCATAAACTTTCCTCAAATTACCTTAATTTGTATATGATATCTATATTGTCCTGGGACCTTGACTTATGTGAGTTCCACCTCCAAGGTTGTTATGGTTAGGAATTTTCTGGAGAGAATGGTTTCTCTGATTTTACTCTACCTATACCTGTGGCTGAGAGCAGCAGCTCTCCCTATCATCTTTCTCCAGTGGGTAGATTTTCCTTCAGTTTACCTTTCTGAGGGTCCTGGATCTTACAGATCTGACCTCACCTCCAGTTTGGCAGAGGTCCTGTATACTATCAAGTAGTCCCTTAAAATTCAATGAAGAAAGAAAACGCATTTGTTGACTTTTCTGGATTTACATTTTTTTTCCCATTCCCCTGCTTAGAAGGTTTCTCTTCTATTCCAGTCACCTTAACAATGGATTTTAAAGTTATGTTTTGCATTTGCAAATCTGCACAATGTTTAGGTGCTGTGTGTAGAACATTTTCTCTATACATTTTGACCACTTGTTTCTGGAAAATGAAAGCCTAACAGTAATTCAATTTTATCTCCTTTTAACTTACGTTACTCAGAAATCACAGACCCTGTGGGATCCTACTTATGCCTGTGTCCTTGAACAAATTACATTCTTTGTGCTCATGCACATATATTCCACAAGTTTTACATTCTTTTTTTTTTTAAGAAATTTTATTGGGGAACAGTGTGTTTTTCCAGGATCCATCAGCTCCAAGTCAAGTAGTTGTCTTCAATCTAGTTGTGGAGGGCGCAGCTCCACAGCCCATGTGGGAATGGAACGGGCAACCTTGGTATTATGAGCCTGTGCTCTAACCACCTGAGCTAACCGGCCACCCCAAATTTTACATATTTCTTCTTCAGTCTCTTCTAACTTGGTCTCCACTGCCACCCATTACCTTTATCTATAGCAAAGAGAATAGATTATAATAAAGAAAATGGCTTAACTGGCTCTCCTCAATCGTTATGGCTACTTTTATTTATTTATTTAATTAATTAATTTATTTTTAGCTGAGCCATCTTACCACCTGTTGGCAGCTCAGCAGCAACTCAGCGGCAACTCAGCTCGGGCCGGACTCGAACCGCTGTTGCTCAGAGCTCAGACTCTTGAGTGAGCTCTTAACCAACTGAGCCACTTGGCCGGCCCACTGTGGCTACTTTTAAATCAATTTTCTAAATGGCAAGGAAAAGGATCTTTTAAAAACACAGGTGTAAAAAATATAGGTCTTTTTTTCTCCTTTGCTGAAAAACAAAACACAAAAACCAAAATCATTAATCTTACCATTGCACTTAATATGTATTAAATATTTGGCTTATATCCTGCAAATGTCTGTGTGATTTGACACTTTCTGACTTTCTTCACTTGTCTTAGTATATACTCTCATAAGTGACTTCAGACACATAGACTTTCTTTGATTCTGAACATGTCTCAGAGCTTTCTCAGATGCTGTTTAGAATGCATCTCATGTCATCTTCTCCACCCAACCTTGTCCTTCTCCACAGACCCTTCATTGGGCTTCCCTTCCTCTATCCCCTTGGTCACAGCTTCAAGTTTATTTCTGCAGAGAGGGGATGGTGGACACTTAGCTTAGAAACCTACACTGTGCTTTGGAGAAATTTCCCATTGAAATTACATCCCATTTCGAGTATTATCTACCCCCTTAGAGCATCTTTCTTCCAATCTTCCCCTCCCTCAAAGCCAGAAGAGTAGACACTTTTGTCTTTGGCTTGACTTATTAGTACTGTCTCCCAGAACTCCGAATCCTGAGCTCACTATAAGGATAGGGGCCCACATCCTTATCATATCCATTATAACGGTTGTGGTGAAATGCAAATCAAGATGGTCATGTGATTTAGCCTTTGATACATTTTTTATTTCCTAGTCCTTTTGAGCATTTTAAATTTCCTTTTATAGTCTGAGTCTTTTCTAGCTACCTTTAGATATTAACTTCTATGTTTTTCTAATACATTCCTTTTTTGCTTAAATTTTACAGAATTTATTTTTCGTTGCTTACAGGCAAGAGCACAGACTTACACAAATGCCTTCATTTTTAAACCAGCCTCAATCTAAATGTACACTTTCCCCTATAATATGCTTCCCTTGAATTGTTTGGAATTGCACATTTGTATGACCATTCATATTTTCCTACCTTAGTATTCTATACTGTCCTTGATGGCAGGGACAAAAGATATGTTTCTCCACACTCTATCTGTATAGTGTGTGACCTGTAGTATCTGTCACAGTGTGTGATGTGCTCTAGGTAGTTAAATTACTGCTTCTTTCCTGATATCACTAAAATAATCATTCTGGGTTTGCAAATAGAACTCTCTTTACTATATTGAGAAAAATGATGCAAGGTTAATTACATTAGCTTCCATATTACATGTTCAAAGAATACATCACCAGAATGCTGGTTTCACGACTTCTTGACACCACACATACTACGCTCGTGTTATCACATATTGCTTTGGAAAAAAAGCTGCCAACAGAAAAAAAATAACATCATCAGTGGACCAAAGGGAAAGTAGTTATAGCCATTGTTGATGATGGTAAATTTGAACCTGACAAAAACATGAATATTCTTCCCAAATCGATTGGTCCTTTGATCATAGAAGTTATTTTTGGATTTGGTTTTGAGTAACTGTGTAGATCTGGCAAAGGTATGCTGATTATCAGTTGTAAGAGTAGCAATCCCAACCTGCTCTGAGATATCACTGCCAGAATTATCAATCTCTCTGATTTGCCAAGTTATTTTATTTAATAATGATACGAGGAAAGCTTTTTATTTTAAAATGGAATTTTGTTCCCTTTGACTATACCTGTTCTATTCTAGGTGAATACTATAAAAGAAGCCATGTTTCCCTCCATATAGGGCGATGTGTGAATGGTGGAGCATGGCCCTGTCAACCATTCTCATTCTGTGTTAATGAGGTGGTGCCCCTACCCCTCTTCTCCAGGAGCCCAGAAACTATGAGGGTAGGGACCTGTTGATCATCTCTGCCTTGCACTAACCCAAGCAAAGGTAGAACCTTTCCCCCCACCCCTGTAGAGACTGAGGTGAAGCCCTGTTGACCATCTCCTCCCTAGCACTAGGGTGAATAGAGGTGGTACACTTTCCTCTTCCCTCCAGGCACTGCAGAGATCATACTTGAAAACCCCTTGAATTTGGTAAACCTATAGATCAAAGCTGATCAAACTCAAACAGGTTAAATTCAAAGAACTCTACATCAGGCACACCAAATTTCTGAAAACTAAAGACAAAGAAAATAATTTGGAATCAGCCAGAAAAAAATGACACATCATATATAGAGGATCAATTCGAATGACAGTGTATTTCTCATTGGATACCATAGAAGACAGGAGGAGGTGGCACAACATTTTTTAAAATGCTGAACAAAGAGAAGTTAATAAACCAATTAGAAGAGATCTTGGCACAGTAGATAA
>NW_017731368.1:2207430-2209632 GCF_001890085.2 Hipposideros armiger
ATAGATCATTGGAACAAAAGAGAAAGTCTTGAAATTAACCCATACATATAAGGTCAATTTTTGACAAAGGTGTAGAGGCAATTCAATGGAGAAAGAATAGGTTTTTTTTTCCAACAAATAGTGATGGATAATTGAATATCCATATACAAAAGAGAAATAAACCTAGATCTTTAACTTGTCCTATATAAGATTTAATTCAAAATGGATCACAGACCTAAACATAAAACCTAAAACTATAAAATTTTTAGAGGAAAACATAGGAGAAAATCTTTGTGACTTTTGGTTAGGCAAAGATTTCTTAGACAGACCACCCAGAGCCCAATCATTTTACAAAAAGAATTAGACTTCATCAAAATTTAGAACATCTGCTTTTTGAAAGACACTATTGATAAGAGTAGAAAGACAAAACACAGAGTGGGAGAAAATATTTGCAAACCCTTATTTGATAAAAGACTTATATTCCAAATATATAAAGAACTATTAAAACTCAAGAAAAGAAACAACCCAATTAAAAAATGGCCAAAAGGTTTAAACAAATGCTCCACCAAAGAAGATATCTGGATGGCAAATAAGCAAATGAAAAGTTGCTGAACATCATTGGGAAAATACACAATACAACTATAATGAGATATCAGTACATACTTACTAGAATGTAAAAAAATAAAACAAAACAAAAACCAAACTATACCAAGAGGAGCCATTGGAACTTGCAAACATTGCTGGTGGGAATGCAAAAATGTACAGCTTCTTAGGAAAGAGTTTTCCAGTTGCTTATAAAGTCAAACATACCATATGAGCCAACAGTTCCACTTTCAGGTAGATGCACAAAAACCTGATCACAAATGTTTATAGCAGTTTTACTCATAATCATTCCAAACTAGAAACAATATAAATGTCTCACAACTGGTGATGAAGTGATGAACTGTGGTACATCTATATGAGGGGACACTACTCAGCAAAGAAAAAAGGAGTGAATTACTGATACGCTCAACATGGGTGAATCTCAAAAACACCATGCTCATTGAAAGAAGCCAGACACAAAGGCATGTCTACAATATAATTCAATTTACATAAAATGTTAGAAAATACAAACTAATTTATAAATTTAGAGACAGAAAGAAGACAAGTAGTTGTCTGGTGCTGAGATGGAAGGAGGGACAGACTAAAATGGAGCATGAGGAAAATTTGGGTGTGATAGACATATTCTGTGGCTTGATTACAGGACTTTATATTTTTGTCAAAACTCAATTTGTGTGTTGGATAACTGTATTCTATTTGGGAAAGATAGAAAATGTCCCTGCTTTGTAAAAAAATATTCAAATGGAAAAAGACAAAGCTATGCAGTATGGGACACCTTATATGAAGGAAAAGTATTGCAAGGGCTGTGGACATACTCCAAGAATTAGCAATTCTCTTTTTGGGTATAAGTTTATTCGTATATATCTTCCAACAACCTTTTAGAATCCTATTATCCCTTCATTAAGTTTTTTTTTTTAATGTGAAAATTTAAAATCTTTAGGAAAAGTTGAAGTCACAAAGCAGGGCTTACCAGCTTGGTGTGTAATCATTCTTTATGTGCTCCAGGTGAAAACAGCTCTTGAGGTATGGATAACGACCTTCCTCTTCCCACATGTACATGTGCAGATAGTTATCCATGGATGTGGTGAGGACATGGAGAGAATCCTTCAAAGGATAGCCAGGAGTGAGTGGCTCAGAGTCAAAGTCAGAGCAATGAGCAGGTGGAGGAGAAAGATCATACGTACCACCCATAAGTTACAGATGGTCAGCTCGTGGTCATCAAATTGTTGCAGCAGGAGGCCATTGATGGTGAAGAGAAACAGGTATGGCCCACTCTCAAAGACAATCATATTTCCATCACTGACTCCCATCCAAATAGGGCTCTCCATATGCACTGGCAACAGGAAACTTGCGATCTGAAGTGCTGTTTTCATGTAAAACACATACACGCACATACAGGCAAATTTGGGTTGTTTTGTCCAAAAAATATCCTTACCCTGAATAAAAAATATACTCCCTACTTCCATGAGACTTGGAAAGTCCAGTGAGGAAAATGAAGGATAGGCCAGTGGCCTGAAAGTACATGTCACTGATCATAGTGATGGGTGCTATGACACAGGAACAGAGGGCTGAGGAAAACAAATAATAGCTCAGGCATTGAGGGAAGGGACAATGGAATCCAGG
>NW_017731368.1:2218147-2222206 GCF_001890085.2 Hipposideros armiger
CTAGACTGAAGAACAAAAGGACAGCAACTTGTCTGTTCCCCTTCACCCAATTCCCCAGCGCTGTTCCCATCCCCCAATTCCCCAATAAAAAATCTTAAGGAAAAAAAAAATCTCCATCAGAGAACTGTTCTGAGTTTTAAAAGAGGTACCAGAAATAAAGTGAGCATTAGAATTTCTGTTATTTAAAAGTTTCCTTTTGCTTTAAAATTTTTATTCTAGGAGGGATGGGAAGCCTTTGGGAAAATGGAGTAACAAGGCCTAATTTTATTTATGTGTGAAAAGATCACTCAGGCTTTTCCATGCAGCATAGATTGTAAAGAACAAGGGTGGGAGGGAAGCAGGGAGGCCAGGGATGGTCGTCTCAGCAACCCAGTCCCACCAAGTTTTAATTCCCTTTTTCTTCACTGAATGGGGACATGGAAAGAAACACAGTGAATTTCCTAAAACAACTTTTTCATGTTCTTCTAGGGTGCCCTGTCCCCATACCTAAGTTGCCAGTTGCTTTTTTGTAGATAAAGTCCTCTGGCTGTGCCAATTCCATCTGATGCTCATGCCTTATTTGGTTGAGTAAGAACCGCTTCCATGTCTGTGTGCCCAGGTGCTCACAGGGGAAGTTGTAGAAGCTCCATTTTTTTAGACACAGGTTTCTGGAAACAGAGTCACAATCCCATCAGGCTGCAGCTGGTCAGTTCACCTCCTTGGCATCACTGGTACACCACACGAACCTTTTACTCACTGTAAACTTCACTTGTGCCCCTCACAACACAACCACACACAGGCCTAGGTACCAATCCAATATCTTCCTCTCCCCTGAGAGACCCCTGCCTTCCCACCTTACTGTCCCCCTTCCCTTGCTCACCTCCATAGGCGATCACTGTCTGCAACCTTATTCCAGTACTGAGGGAGAGAAAGCAAGAGATAAGAAGGCAATCAAAATTATTATAAAAATATAATTTATTAAATTATTATTTTAAAAATTATTTAAAAAAATATCTTATTATCAAAAATAAGAGGTGGGCTCCTCCTCTGCTATCATCTATTCTGGGAGCCAAGCCCACACAGGTTAACCAGCTACCACCCAAGCTCTCAAAGCCCTCCCAGTTTGGGGCAACAGTCACATGGTAACAGCAGGGGCCCATCACTGCCAGAACAGGCCCCTGGTATTCCTGGGAAAGTTCAGAGTGGGTTTCCTAAAGCTTGAAATGGGAACCTTAAGAGCCATTTAATCAGCACAACTTCTTTAGATAAATTTTTCATTTAACAAAATACAAGGACCTCAGCGTGAAGGAGGCTAACCCCAAAACATTCAATGTATCACTCTGCTCTTCTGCAAACTGCTCAAATTGGCCAAGAGAAGCATCTGAGTCCCAAGGACATGAGTATATCCTGAATGGGCAGGCCTGAGCAAGGTGAATTTAGGGAACGAAGGAAGGTGGTGTGGGTAGCATCCTCGGTAGCCAAGATCCCAAGGCTGAGGGAGTGAGGTGAAAGGGGTCTTGGACAAGCACTGGCAAGGTGGACAGGTGTGGGGGCGGGGCTGGTCAATCAGAGCAGTGGACAGTGGAGTCCATTCACCTTGCTCACTTGGCCAGCCCGTAGCAAGTCGAATACGTCCAGGAAGGAGAAGACTTTGAACAACGGCACTTCAGGCAATGGGCTCTCCATTCTACGTGGCCCAAGCCCACATGCAGCCTCCTGTCTCCTCTACAGGAAGCTCTGAATTTAAAGGTTGGGCCCAAGTCTGCAGCACTCTCCACCCACAGCCCATCTGGCTCTGATAGAAACAGGCTACAGGTGCACAGATTCGCAGCCTGTGCTCCACTTCCGCCTCTGTCCTGGGGCCAGAGCCACACAGCTGAGGGCATCCCTCTGACACTCGCTAGTTAGCGTTAGTTGTTTAAATGCCTTCAACACCACCTTTTTTTGTTGTTTTGCACTGTGAACTGTAAATGTAGGACCTTGGGCAGCGCTAGTTGCTGATGAACTTGTCAGGACTCTAGGAAATTTCAACAAACACACATTTGTCAAATTCAAGTTTCTACGTACCTTGTTTAAGTTCCAAATCAGCAGGGTAAGGACTCGGCTTCCCACATTGATGTGTCTACTTTGGGACCTCAAATCTAGTCAGCAGGACCTGTCTCCCAGGACCAATACAGCCCCTGGCTTTCCGCCTTTGTGCATTTAACTTGCAGGGCAAGGGGAAAGTATGGGCCAAGCAGACAGGCCCATGGTGGCCTATGATAAGGGCACAGGCCTGGTCTGAGATGGTTCTCACAGCCGGTGCCTTTCTCTGTCAGCCAACACTTTTCTCCCAAGAACTTGACAACTGATTCCGGCCTTTTCTATAGGAGTCCCTCTGTGAGGATCAGTGGTGACGACCCCTCCTTAAACTGACTATAGGCTGACCTACAGCAGTGGTTCTCAGAAGTATCCTTTTTTCTAATACTACGTTATCCAAAATGAGATTGGGCTTGTTGGGGACCCTTAAATGTCCTCTTCCTCAGAATTTGGAATGGAAAACTTTTCTCATTGACAGGCCTGTAAATACAAACCTGACAACTTTGGGGAGACCACATTTTCATTCTATTGAATTAGGTTCATAGAAAACTGGTTTGAAGAGAAAGTGGTTTAAAGAGAAAGAAACTGTCATAAAGAACAAACAAAATCCTGGTTTAAAGAGAGATAAAGGGAGTCTTGTGGTATCTTCTGCATCAGTCATTCTAGTTCTTCCTAAGTCTTTCAGTTTCCCTGAACTATACCATTTTACTAATTATAAAATTAAAATAAAATCGCTGGTTGTTTGGTTTACCTAATTCAAGTGAATGAACCAGCTCTTGACTATTCACTACTTTTTTTTTTTTTTTTTTTTTTTTTTTTNAATCACATAATGGAGATTAAAACCTCTGACCAGCCTGCCCCACAAAGTTGCTGGGATGATCCCAAGAAATAAAACTTTCTAAGCCCCAAAGCACTCTTCTCCAAGATAGTTACTCAATAATAACACATCAACACTACTCTTTTTTTCTCAATGTGTCCCCAAACCCACATATCTCCCTCCATAGTCATTATCCAAGTTCATGGACTGTACAATAATACACACTTGACAGATGTGAAATAATTCAGGAAGGTTTTTTTTTTAAAAGAATGAGTGTGGAAATGTACCTGCGATAGAAAGAAAAGGCCAGGGTAGCATAAAGGCTTGTATGGCTAAAGTTCATTGGTATATTTTGACTCCCAGGGTATGTCATAGAGATGACTCCAAGAAGACAGACAGTGATGTGACGTGACAGAAATGGGGCCACCACAGCTGTCAAGGCAGCAGATATTTTGCCTTGTGGGTCGCCTCCACATGCAGGGGCCACTTACCATCACGAATGGGCCATCCTTTGTGAGAAAGGCTTCCAAGGAAAAACAGGCCTGAGGCAGGGTGAAAGCAGCCAGAGCGTCCTCATCCTGACAATTCCACACCTTGACCGTTCCCTCCAAATCCACAGTGAATGCAAGGTGCACCTGAGGGAGGGTCACCAGGAGCCTGATGCTAGATGGCTGGACTGGGCTTGACCAGATCATAGTGCCCTGGAGAACGAGAGTAACACTACATGTGTTCAAGGAACTCTTCACTCCCACTGTTTTCATTCTGCCAGTGTTTATTTGGAAGCCTCCTTCAAATCAGACCCCTTTCCTTCTTCTGGGAATACAACAAGAAAATTCTACTAAACATCTCAAGGATTTGAGGGGTAGTGAACACGAAAAAGGAACTATGCAATATATACAAAGGCAGGAACTTACTGCTTGACGGGCATAAAGACCAATCACACTCCCTGGGCTCAAATCAGTTCCGCCTTAGTAACAGTGTGACATTCAGCAAGTTACTTACCACCGTGACTTCTTATTGACTGTTGTATTACATTTCACAACGCATGAAATATACTTAGAATTCTGCCTAGTACATAGTAGGAGTTCAAAGGGTATCAACTATCCTGATAATCGTTATTCCATCATCAACCTTATACATTGCAAACAAGACAGAAGAGCTTCCCTTCTAGACTTTTCTTTAGT
>NW_017731368.1:2224186-2227097 GCF_001890085.2 Hipposideros armiger
ATACCAACATGGGCCAGTGAAGCAATGTCCTCCACAACTAGACTGAAGAACAAAAGGACAGCAACTTGTCTGTTCCCCTTCCCTGATTCCCCAATACCATTCCCTCGCCTAATTCTTCAATAAAATCTTTAAAAACAAAAACAAAACAACAAACAAACAAACAAAAACTTTGTGGGGCAGCCGGTTAGCTCAGGTGGTTAGAGTGCAGGCTCATAACACCAAGGTTGCCAGTTCGATTCCCACATGGGCCAAGGAGCTGCGCCCTCCACAACTAGATTGAAACAACTACTTGACTCGGAGCTGATGGGTCCTGGAAAAACACACTGTTCCCCAATAAAATTTCTAAAAACAAACAAAACTTTGTGACTCTCCAAAGATGCTTATTGGCGTTTACATCATTAGACAAGAGCCACATCCACAATTCTTTGAGATAAATCCTTTGATACCTTGGGCTTCTGCTGGGGCTGCCTGAAACTTCTAAGAAGTCCTATTGCTTGAATGAACAGTTCTGAGGTACCTCCTTACACCTTTCTGTGGTCTAACAAAGAATTTTTCAGCCACCTACTTTTGGCTTCAATTTTATAGTATGCTTTACTGCCATTGCCCTGGATTGATCTTTTTTTTTTTCTTTTCCCTCTTTATTTATTTATTTCTTTATTTGTCCCTGGATTGATCTTGCCCTGGAAACCATTCCAAAAATTTTAGCCTCATTTGCCATGTAGGAAGGCTGGGAATTTTCAAAATCAGCAACACTTGGCTCCCTGCTGTTTGACAGTCCTTGCTTTGCCCTGTCTTTCTTCCCTTGCATTTTCCTATAAGCAGCAAGAAGAAGCCAGCATTCAGCATTCTGCTTGGATATCTCCTTAGCAAGATCACACACTTCATTAGATATGTTTTCTAGTTTTCACATTACCATGGGTGACAACGCTGACAACTTTCTGCCCCTATGTAAGAAGGACCCCCTTTTCCTTCAGCATCCTATAACATTTTTCGTACTTTCCTTTAAGTCCTCACTGGCAGAACCTTGGCAGTCTCTTTAAGGCCCAGCACTCTCCTCAGAGTCTGTCTGGCTCCTGCCCACTGTGTGGTTCCAATCTTCTTCCACATTCTGGGTTTTTGTTACAACAGCACCCTACTTCCAGGTACTAAAAATTATATTTGTTACCTATAGCTGAATAACAAATTATGTAGCAGCTTAAAGCAATAAACGCTTACCGCACACAGCTTCCATTGGTAAAAAATTCAAGTGGATTAACCAGGGGGCTTTGCATTAGGGTTTCTCATTAGGTTGCAGAAAGGTGTTGGCTGGAGATGTGATGATCTGAAGGCTTTCTGGGGTTGGAGGATTCATCTCCAAGATGGCTCACTCACATGACTGCAAGTTGGTGTTGGCTGTAGGCAGGAGGCCTGAGTTCTCTGCCATGTGGACTTGTCCATTGGGCTGCTTGAATGTCCTCAGGGACATGGTGAGTGTTTTCTCCTAGAGCAGGTTATCCAAGAGAGTACCCTTCTAATTTCTTTTTCCCTCAACTTTGTTGAGATGTAATTCACATACAACATTGTGTTAAGTTTAAGGTATGAGTCCCCTTCTAGACTTTTATCTCATCATTTCCCTGCCACCTCATATATTCATAAAAGGGTATTTATCATACATCAGAAGACCAGTGTTAGAAAGAGTCATTATCCAATCTTTATGGGGAGGAGGGAGAAATCCCAGCAAGGAAAACCAAGATAATACAATAATTTGGGACCCACTTGGGGTCTTCCACTCCATCTCCAGTGCTTCATGCTCCCTTTCCATGTGGTCCCGATATATAAGACAACCATTGTGCCCCCTTGGAGGTAATCTGAATTAGAGACCCCTTTCTGAAAAAGCCAAAATAGCAAATGCTAATTGTTGACAGAGAGGCCATAGACAGGCTATGAAGATGCACAATGCCAAAAAACTATTTATTTCACGAAGTCACTCCACGTGGCCAACAGAAAAGAAGTCCTTGCACAAGTTTATACACAGAAACACATATTAAAAAGTGAATTCTCTATGTGTCTATAGTCTAAATGAAAAGATCACAGATTGCCAATTAGAAGACGTGATTTTGGGGGTGACTGGTTAGCTCAGTTGGTTAGAGCTTGGTGCTGATAACACCAAGGTTACTGGTTCGATCCCCGCATGGGGCCACTGTGAGTTGCGCCCGCCCTAAAAGAGTCAACTATGCCATTGTAACATGAAAGCAATGTGTAACCAATGACCATGGCTGTCCCCCAATACAATTAAAAAAAAAGAAGACCTGATTTTAAACTTTGTTTCTGTTACCAATTCTGAATATCACTTTCCTCCCAGCACCTGCTTCACCTGTGTAACAGGATGGACATAGGTATGCATTACCTATGTATTACCTATGCATTACTTGTGCTCCTCACTGGCCAGACTCACCTCCCGCACATCCCAGGCATAAAGCATGCGCTTCGAAGACACCGTACAAATGACCGACTTCTCTTGTCCATTCATTGGGGGGTCACTTCCTGAGAGATAAGCTATAGGTCCCAAGATTCCTAGAAGGAAATATAGACAATACTTGGCTACCAGATAGTTGAGGGATGATTCAATTGAATAAAGAGATTTCTGGAAAGATAATTTTAAGTTTTCTTGCAACCTTTATGAAGAGGATGGAAATTGGGCATCAGAGTCATTCAAACATGGGTTCCCATTGCAAACTGGCCACTTGGGAGGTGTTGGCCAATTTGTTTTTTCCTTTTTAATCTCAGTTTTCAGAGATATAAAATGGGGATAAAAATATCTCCATCAGGGCCGGCCAAGTGGCACGTTGGTTAAGAGCTGGCTTGGGACGCCAGAGGGCCCCGGTTCGGATCCCACATATGAGGGCCAGTGACACTGCCCTCTACAGCTAAG
>NW_017731368.1:2230067-2231241 GCF_001890085.2 Hipposideros armiger
GTTGGTATTATCATTGTGCTCTTCCCCGGTGAGGCAGATCGGTCGCTGGCCACTGGTCGATTGTTCACGGCGGCTCTTGGCAGCTCATGCTGGCTGCCGGCCGCTCATGGTAGCTTATGGCAGCCCACTGCAGCTCCCCTGCAGTCTACGCGGTGGCAGACGACTCACAGCAGCCCAGCTTCAGGTCGAGCTGTTGTTCACCATCTTAGCTATAGGGGGCACAGCTTCACTGGCCCTAATGTGGGATCCGAATCAGGGTCCTGATGCTCAGAGCTGGCGTCCCAAGCCAACTCTTAACCAACGCGCCACTCTGCCAGCCCTCTTATTTTTCTTTTTGCATGTATCTGTCCAGTTTTCCCAACACCATTCATTGAAGAGACTGTCTTTACCCTATTGTATATTCTTGCCCCTTTTGTCATTGATTAATTGACCATATAGATGTGGGTTTATTTCTGGGCTCTCTATTCTGTTCCATTGATCTATGTGCCTGTTTTCATGTCAGTACCATGCTGTGTGTAGTCTTGTGGTATAGTTTGATATCATGTAGCATGATATCTCTAACTTTATTCTTCTTTCTCAAGATTGTTTTGGCTACACGGGGTCTTTTGTGGTTCCCAGGCAGCAGCTTTTAAAAGTATGCAAACACACCTCTTTCAGGGGAAGACTGGGAGATGGGCGGTTCCATTTGCTCTCTCTGTGCTGAGCCCTGGGATGACAGCCTGTTAAAAACTGTTTCTTTACTACTGTCCCATTGAACTGTAAACACAAACCTCACTGGCCACCAGAGTCAGACTAGCTAGGGATGTGTCCTCCTGGCAGCAGACACAAAAACAAGGTGCCAGATATGTCCAAAAGCTCCTTTCTAAGAGACATTGAACGATTGAGGCGGGGCAGAGGGACAGCTCGAAGATGGCACCCAAGATTTGCCATTCATATTTTATGCCCTGAGAAGCGAAAGCAGAAGCAACGCCCCTGCTCCCCCAAGCCTTTATGCTCCCAAGCGTCCTCTGATTCTAACTGGTCACAGGTTCAGCTCTGTAATTTTCCATTTATTCAACAAATATTTAATGTGCGCCTACTCTTTGTAGTCCCTTTTCTAAGCACGGGTGCACACCAGGGGAGGGACTCAGCTTCACTTTTCCTGATCTCTCTGACTAGCCTGGAAGAGTCAGGG
>NW_017731368.1:2232671-2250604 GCF_001890085.2 Hipposideros armiger
CAGAGAGAAACAGAAACTCGGAAGCAAAGCGATCCAGGAGGCTGACCCAGCCTCCTCTGCTCAGTGTTCTTAGTTGTAGGGATCCAGGTAGAATGAAAGGGAAAAAAAGTCTGTTCCTCCCGTGGGCAGTTGGTTGGTTTTGAGTATCTTTGCACCAAAGTGCTCAGAGGAAAACACTTCCGTCCTGAGCATCAAGAAGAAACACCATACATGACCTTGCCTGGGTGGTGCTGATGGTGCACAGGGAAGCCCAAGGAGGGGGACAAAGACAATAGAGTGAATGGTGCATGGCTGGGAAGTGGCAGGCCACCTACCTGCCAACCTGTAGGGCTGTCTGTGAGGGTCTTGAAGGCATGGAGGCCCAGGATCAGCAAGGAGCCCTGCTTCTGCCCCGTTGTGTCCTGGGGAGGCCACACAACTCGGAAGTCTCCTCACCCATGTAAGGAATCTGGGGCTTTTTCATGCTAGAAGGGGCCTTAGCAGGTCCAGAGCCCACAAACTCATGGCATGCGTGCCACTACTCACCTCCCTCCCTTCCCCAAATCCTACCCTTGGGAACACGTCTTGGTCCTCAAACTCTGTCTTGCCAATCTCTGAGCCACCCCAGGGTCCTTCTCCACCCTGTACTCTATCTGGGCATGAAATAAAAGTGCTGTCCTATAGTGAATCTCATTTTACAAGATGGTCATGGAGCTCCTAAGGCCACACAGGAGCCAGCAGAGACAAGGTAAAGGTCAGGCAGTGGGAGCACCTGGAAACATGGAATGAGAAAAAAGTCTAGACAGGAAGTCTTGCAAGCTGCACTGCATGGGGTAATCATGGACATCCTGAGAAGTAGAATTATGTGGCCAGAGGGTTTGGGAGGTCCCTGCGATGACCCTGGTGAGACACACAGCTGCTGTGGCCCCAGGCAGGAGTACTGAGAATGTGGAGTGAGGGTCAAGGCCAAGAGTCACAGCACAGGGGGGAATAGATCTACAGGTTCCAACAGTTTTGTGCAAAGCACTGGGGCCATAGAGAGGTCTACAGACAGAGGCGTTCAGGCTGGGCAGGTAGAAGGTGAGGTGATGTGACAAATCGTGCAATTCAGGAACTCAGCAGAAGACATGAGTGTTGGGAATAGGAGGACACTGGTTTTGCATGTGTTGAGTTGAGAAGATGCAAGGAGGGCTGTGAAAATGAAACTTTTTGAGTTCATTAAACAACCGTATGTTTGGTGCCCGTGGGGGGGCTCAAGGCCTGTGTCCTACAGATGTTGAGGTCCTCCCACATCAGAGCCACTATCTCAGGTGAGGTGATGGGCACATGAAAGGAGGTGGCTCATGTGACATCTGCCACGCACGCTTAGGCACCCACTGCAGACCAGGTGGTGAGGGAGACAACTAAGGCAGGGCCTTGGTGGTCTAAGAGGGAAACTGTGGGCCCGTGGGGGTGCCGGGACTTTCTGGCTGGCAGAGCCTGGAACTGCACCTAGAATGTACACTGTAGTTCGTGGTTTGTTACTTCCTTCATCCACTGGATTTTTCAGGAGCTTTAATAATTTTCAGGCATTTCCCACCTGTCTGCCATTGTTCTAAGCATGAATTCCTCATAGTGACCAATGAAGACATTTCTAATTTATTTCCTTCCTAGAAGAAGGAAACGCTGAGGCGCAGACAGCTAAGACATGTTGAATATTCACCCTCCTGATCCTGATGGTCCAAGTTGACCAGGCTCTGTGGCTTCCTTGGGGTATAATCCCTTTCCACCCTTAGCACAGCCAACATTTCTCTGCCCAAGAAATACTGTGAATTAACCTAAACAACCCCACAGTTGTGAAACCACCACCACATTCAAGATACAGAACATACCCATTACTCCCCAAAATTCCTCTGTCCCCTCTGTGCTGACTTTTGATAAACACAAGTTCTTCCTTTAACAAAGTGCTCTCACTTTTTCAGGTACATTTGACTGCCACAAAATCACTTTTGGCTTGAATCTTTATTTTGGACCTTTCATATTTAAATCTGTGATTTCTTGTGAATTAATTTTTTCTGTATGGGTTTCCAACTGACATAGCACCACATACTGAAAAGGTAATTCTTTCTCTAACACCTTTTGTCAAAAATCAGGTGGTTGTAATATATGTCGGTCTGTTTCTAGATACACAGTTATGATCCATTGATCTATGTAAGTAATACACTTATCCACTTCTTCATGGAGACAGGGGAAAGATTATCTTAATTGGATAAAGGGCTGAGATGAAAGGAGGCAGGTTTGCAGTATTTTAAGTTTCCATCTACTTCTAGATTGCCTGGATGTGACTCCTGGTATGCACCTTGAGACGTCCCAACCAAAATGGAGTGTGTTTACTAAGGGGCCCTCTACTTTGCTGGGTCTTGAACTCTGATGTCTTCTTCTTTAGCCCTGAGAGACTGTGGGATATTTTAGAAGCTTTCTACCCAACTTCTTACCCCGCTACTCAATGCAGTCCAAGAATTTGGCAAATGCCTCAAAAAGAAGGAGAAACCAAACCATATGTGGGGGTCTCATCCTTTTGCCTCCTTTCCCTGTAATACTGGCCATCCGAATCCCGGCTTCCTTGCTATCCACAAATTTCAATTTTGCCATTTGATTTTGCTCACTTCTCTGTCTCTTGGCAGCAGCTCTGCCCAGACCTCCTCGTGCCTAGAACTTCAAGCTCCTTCATGCTATTACAGCCCCACGCCAATAGGCAAACATCAGATCAAGAATTTTGGCTCCTCTTTCTGGTTCACTTCCTTTTGGCATCTGTCCACACAAGTTCTAGTTGCCCAGGCAGCTCTCTGATGATGTCCTACAGATTTTTTAAAAATCTTATTTCCCTTTTAATCTGTTTTTCATGGAAGCGCAAGTTTTCCACAAACCACTCCATCAGAGGTAGAAAAGGATGTCTGGATTCTTGGTTTAAATGATGTCTGTTTAGTGGCGAGTCCCATATGTATACATCCTTCTCTGGCATTTAATATGCTTTTAAAACTATGGAACCTATTGTCTTCTTAACATCTGTATTTTAACGTTTAAAGGCATCTCAGACTTCACATGTTTAAAAAAAAATCCTTTTGGTCCCACAAATGCACATTTTCCCTGTGTTTCCAAGCATGAGTAAATGTTACTTATATTCATTCTCTTGCTCAGGCCAAACTCTCACAGGTTTCTTTTTGCTTGCGACCCTCATCTTCTCCTAGTTCCCCATCACTTCCTTCACATCTCAGCTCAAATACTATCTCCACATGAAGTTTTTCCTAAAATAATACTTCCCATCGAGTTTGGTTCTTTATGCTATTTTATTTGTCCTCATTGCCCTTGACAACCCATGTAATTAAATTGTAAGTAAATTAAGTACATTTATTTGTTTATCTGTTCATTCTCTCTCTCCCTGCATGGAATATGATTTCTTCGATGAAAGGAATCTGTTTCTCTGACTCACTGCGGAATCAACATAGTCCAGGCTTGTTTCTGGAAACATAAGATTTAATTACAAAATGATGAATGAAGGAGTGGATGACTACATTCTAAGCTGATGGGAACTGCAAGTACTCTGAACACCATGGTTACTAACAACCATAGAAGAGCTCTGCTTAACAGAAGGGCAAATCCAAAGGAAACATGAGGCTTCCTTTACCCTGCTGAAAATAAGGAAGCCATTTCCTTTCCTTCCTTTTTCTTAGAGCATTTACTTTAGAAATCTTATCATTGTATGGAATACTACTTGGCCATAAAAAAGAGTGAAGTCTTACTATTTGCGACAACATGGATCGACCCACAGGGTATTATGCTAAGTGAAATAAGTCAGACGGAGAAAGACAAATACCACATGATCTCACTCATATGTGGAATCTAAAGAACAGGATAAACGAGCAAGCAAAACAGAAACAAGCTCACAGAGAGCAAGCCGATGGTTGCCAGAAGGGGAGGGGGGTTGGGGGAGAAGGGTGAAAAAGGTGAAGGGATTAAGAAATATAAATTGGTAGTTACAGAATAGTCACGGGGATGTAAAGTATAGCACAGAGAATATTGTCAATAATATTGCAACAACTATGTATAGCGGCAGGTGGGTATTAGACTAATGGGGGGATCACTGCATAAATTATATAAATGTCCAAGCACTATGCTGTACACCTAAAATGAATATAAAATAATTATGAATGTCAACTGTAACTGAAAAAATATTAAAAACAGAAATCTTATAATGGTAAATTCTCTCTCTGTCTCTTTGAAATGTATATAAACCTTTTTAGAAGATAAGCCTCTTGCCAGCTTTATGACCCAGGAATGTCTTTCTCAAGGACCTGGGAGCCATCTCTTCAAAATGCAAACATCCAGGGAGACAGCACCCCATCTCCCAGTTTCTGTGGGAGGGTAGAAGCCTAACTGAGGTTGAGTACCTTTCTTCGGGTTGCAAAACGATCTCCTGTCATAAAGTGAGAAGAAGTTTATTTTTGCTTTGTACAAAACCAATGATGGTAACCCCAATTACCAGGTGAATTTAGGATGAACCATGTATAGTAATTGGTGCCATCAAGTCCTCTTAGTTGAGGACTAGTTATTGTTTCTCTACAGAACACATATGTAATGGGTTGTGTCTGCTCGGCCATATAAAAGGGTGAGGTTTCCTTGTCTTTGCAATCTCTTAGTGGATTGCCTGTGATACATATCCCATTCTGGCTTAATGATTATTCAGTAATGAAATTTTCTTTTTCTTTTACCTCTGTGGAGAGGTTTGCTGGATTGGGAGATTTTGTTTTAAGTAATATTTCCCTGACATTGACAAAGGTAGGAAAAAATTACTTCACTTAAGGGTGCATGAATCATAGACATGTCCTAAACACGCTCATTGGTTCCAGAAGCCAATATTCCAAAGGGTAAGATAAACATGAGTCACATTCAACACAAATGAAGAATGACTTAACAATCAGAAATCCAGAGATACATGAGCTAAAAGAGGTTTAGTCATGTTTGATATGTTCCTACCTTTTCATGAGGAAATAGATAGTATAATTAGATACTTTTGCTCCATAGGATGTGCTAAAATATCCAAAAATATATAAAATATATATCATATAAAATTGCTGTACAATCCCAACCTATTTCCTGCCTTTTTCTGAACAGATCTACATTTTTCAGATAAATATTTGATGAGCCCACGGAGTTAATTAAATAAGATGCTTCCGTGGGGCTTTCTCAGGTGACTACTGACAGCTACTGAACAACTTTGTTAAAAAAAAAAAAAAAAGACTTTTACCGTTCTGGAGGAAGAAATGCAAATTAGGAAAGTGCTTAATTATAAACAATTGATAAACATTTGGATGTTCATAGGTAGTTGTTTCTAGGGAGAGAAAAAGAAAAATCTAGACTTGGAGTAGATTGCAAAAATGGGTACCATTATTGATGCCTGCTTGTCAGTGTGCTCCTTTACAATGAGACCCCGAAGCTCCTCCCATCCATACGAGGCCTATTTCTCTACTCCTGAAATCGGGTCTGGCTTTGTGACATTCTTTGGCCAGCAGTCACACACAGGACCTCGTGTGTGTGGCAGCCCATAGGTGATGGATACTCATATGAGCACCCCCGGCCCCAACACAAAGGGACTTAATACCTCTAAAATACGGGAGAGGGGGGAGGGCAGGATGATTTTGCCACATTCTTCATATAGAATCTATTCATCAGTTGAGATTTAATTTCACTGTTTTTCTGGTGAAAAATTCTATCTGTCCGTAGTTATTTGGTATTTAAATTGCCCTTTAGAGCTATCTATGATGTTCCAAGGTCTTGTTGTTAATATCAGCCTTTTAAAAACTATAATTCCACTTTATGACTGATCTACTTACTCTTATGTAGAAAAATAATTTAGCAACACCCATAATGTCTCTCTATAATTAGATGTTTCAGTCTATCTCAATTGGAGGCTTCATCCTCCCAGTGAAAGTAAATGAGCAACTCTTACATCATGTTGAGTGTAGACGCCCACAGCTAACATGTAAGATCTCATAATCTTAAAGAGCTGTTTCCAATGAGAAAATATTTTTTCATGAAATCAATGAGAATTTGGAGAAAATATGATTCTCTGAACTTTGAACAAATTTATAAGCAATTTGAAAAGTTTCTCAGATCCCCAATTAAGAGGAATAGAGTGGTTCCATCGACTGTCCTTTTGAGAAGGAATCTCTGATGTGATCACTAGATTGTATCAAGATGCACATCACACACTGTTGATGCTCCCTCTACACGTCCTTGGCCCACCCAAGCTCACCTGTAGCTGTAAAACAAGAAGGCTTCCCAGTATGCAGCCATCTTTACATATCCCAGGGATGAGCATCTCTTCTCTACCCAAGGCTTTCTTTGGTACCACATGGACTAGCTTGACTGTACACAGGTACCAGGGACTAAAAGTTTCCGAGGGTATTCCTCAAACAATGAGGCAGGGAAGTTGGTGGATAAATATTGCAGCTTCACATACTCACCTGGGGTGATTCTGAGTTTGTTGCACATAGTTTCTCAGAGATTCTCCCAGTGGGAGTGGACATAAAGCTGCTCATTAGTACCACCTCGGCGGGCTTTCCTACCTTCCTTGTCTCATTTCCCCACTTCCTCACTTTTGTTTCTTGGGGTCATCTTCCACGTAAAGCATGTCATTTAAGTTCTTGTCCTGGTCTGCTTGGGGAGAACCAAATCTAAGACTATTTCTATAGTAAGGGGTCAATTATCAGTCAAATGACAACAAGGACTGCTTTGCTGGTGTTAAGTGCCACGCTGGTGACACTGGAAAGATGTGGTGGCTTGGGATAAGGTACAGATCGAAACAGAAGCACTAGTTTGTGCATTAGTTCTAGTATTTGAAATGTATTAGGGGGAAGAGTGATTGGAAGGATTCAGAGTTGGACATTTGGCCTATACCACAACCTAAAGGCATCCTGTAAAAGCCAGAATCCTACCATGGCAACATTTAAACATACTCTCATCTCCTGTAGCAAGAAGGCACACTGTGCTAAACTTGAGTTCAGGATTTAATTATAAGGGCAATGGAATTAAAAGGATGTTGAATGCATAGACTTTGCAGGTCTTCTCTGCTAAATCAGGACCCTAAGGCTGAAGGAGTAAGACCCTGATACCAAGAATAGGAACATATATTGAGATTTTCCTGAGATTCTTGAGCCTGTAGTTTCCCCTAAAATCCCCTAAGTCTATAGAACTACCTCTCTTACCTTTGCTAGAGGAGACCAAACTCCTATTATCTGTGGCCATACAAAGGCCTCCTGAAGAGGCTGCTTCACAAGATGATGTCTGCTCACCTCGAAATTCCACTTGTCTCCTCATGGCCTCTAGACCCGTAGGCTCAGGTCTCAGCAGGGTCTTGGTGAGGAAATAGTTGATTTGCCAAATGAGCTGCATGATGTGTCTAATTTGTATTGACAGGCATTGGGGAACAGGTACAGAAGTGGATTGTGAGGGTTCTCACCTTCTGTGGAACATAAGGCTGAGCACAGAAGTGTTTATTGATATGAGGGCACTCGCAGTGACTCAGGATTTGACGTCTTATGAAGACCCATGACATTAGCCGTTGACCTTGCTGGGAGGGCTCTTTGAAGATTTGACATGATAATGCCACAGTAAATGGTGTAGAGATGCTGGAACTGCCTTGGCAAATACCGAGGGTCATAATATCAGCAAAGAGGCACATAAAAATTGAATTATTATGTGATTCCGGAGAACCCACTGGAATGGTTCTGGAGCTGATTATGATTACCGTAACTCAGCTGAGTACAGTCCAGGAGAGGGCCCAGAGGCCACTCATCTCACAAAAGCAATACAGAATGGATTAGTAAGGCAGGAACCAGCATCACTGAGGAGCTCAGCAATGACCTGAAGGTCTGTCCTCTGAAGGCAGTGGGGGCAGGAGAGTGACTATAAAAGTAGGCTCCCTAGTGCCAGTGCAGATGGTAGAATCCACATAACAGGGTCCAGATGGTAACATCTCACTGTCAGAAGCATGGTGGGTGTAACTGCTATATGGGGAAACAAGTCTGGCTTTACAACTTGGGGACCTTGACCCAGAAGGATTTGTATCAGTGACAAATAGGCCTTGTTCCTAGATATGAGATTAAATGCACAGCCAGTGAAGGCATTGCTCTTCTACTACAAATGAAGTGATAAAAAAGACTCATGTTGGCAACCAAGCAGGAAATCGTGAGGCTTCACAAGAGTTTGCTCTCTGAACCAGTTCATAGAGCCCATTGTTTGAACGGGGACTAGGGTGTCCTTGGGAATGGAACCAACGGAGCCTCTGCAAGTACAGAAAACATATATTTACCTAATCTTTGTCCAATGGGACCTATGGCCATGGACCCAAGTAACTATACACTGGAAAAAGGGCTCTACCGAGATCAAATGAGAGCTGTTGGACATAGATAATGAGCTTCCTCTAATAGCACAGTGACGTAAAAATCAACCACAGTCCTCATGTGAAACTGAGGAGTATGGAGACCAGATGATGCATGGCTCCAGTCCATCTTATATTGGATCTAATGGTTCTGTGAACTTGCTCATGGCTCTTGCTCTGGTCTATGACTATAAAGTTATGATGGCTATCCCCAGCCACTGGCAGAGCACACACACCTACAGGTTGTATTACCTGTAAAGTAAAATTCATTATGGTAAGAAGGACCAAGTGAATGTTCCTGTAACTGCCTTAAATGATCAAAATATTGTAAAGTAGAGCCGTACTGCATCCAGATAGAATTGTAGCCTCAAAGGTAAAGGAAATGGAGGTCCCAATCACAACCCATGTACGGCTATGGCAAAAATCTGATGAGCCATGGCAGATGAGAGTCCACTCCACAAACCTAACCATGTGGTCGTTCCATGTGCAGCTGCCCTGCAGGCATGTTAACCTTAGAGGAACAGATTAACACAGACTGGTCCCTCTGTGAGTGGTGTGTAGCTATTTATCTGAAGGATGTGTTATTTCTAATCTCTATCAAGAAAGAGAATCAAAGGCCATTTTTTTTAAAAGATTTTATTGGGAAATTGAGGAAGGGGAACAGCCAAGTTGTTGTCCTTCAATTTTAGTTGTGGAGGGTGCAGCTAACTCAGCTCCAAGTCCAGTTGCCATCTGGCTGCCCGTTGGCAGCTCGAGGCTGCTCAGCTCAAGGTGCTATGCTCAATCTTAGTTGCAGGTAGGCGTAGCCCACCATCCCATGCGGGAGTTGAACTGGAAACCTTGTTGTTAGGAGCACGTGCTCTCAAGCAGCTGAGCCACCCTGCCACCTGTTGGCAGCTCAGCAGCAGCTCAGCAGCTGCTCAGCTCAGGCACAGCTCAGGCACAGCTCACTGGCCCATGTGGGAATCGAACCGGTGACCCTGTTGCTCAGAGCTCATGCTCTTAACCAACTGAGCCACTCGGCCAGTCAAAGGCCATTTTTGATTACCTGGATCAGAGAGGAGTTCACATTCACTCTTTTTTCAGAGGGCTACAGCAACTTTTCTATCCTATGTCACAATGTAATCCGAAGAGATTTTTTTTATTATTTTGACATTCCACTGTACTGATGACATCATGCTAACTGGATCTCATGAATAGAATATAGAAATTTCTCTCGATGATCTGGTAAGAAATATGTGGACCAGAGACTAGGATAAACACTAAAACCCTCCCCTCTTTTCAGTTCTAAAATATTTAGTAGGGTCGCCTACACAACATTTGCCTTTACTCCTAGATTCTTCAAAACCACAGTTTCGCTGAAGCTGTAGCCATCTATCTCCTCAGAGCTTCCTTCATACTTAACTCAGGAGCTACTTTCATGTGGTTACATTAATTTTCCTCTCAACAGTTTTGGACATAATCAAACACTACCTCTTTTGTAAAATGATATTGGTGGGGAAAATGGTCCTTATTTACTTCTATCTCCTTGGCAGCTCCATCACGCACCGTATTTTAGTGTGTTTCTATTTCACTGTTTATATCATAAATGTTTGGGTATCTGAGATTTGTGAGGCGGTATATGGAATTACACATTCAGGGAAATTTATCCCTCAAAGGACCTATAACTCTCTCTGGAAAGTGGAATTAGATTCTCTATAGCCATTTACTGCATCTGAGGATATCTGCTTCCCATCACTCTGGAAATTGCTGGGAAGTTTCTCCTCTAGTTAATGTTGACAGTCTTTGGGCACTTTTATTAACCACTGTTAATTGTTTACAATAATAAGAATACCTTGGACAAATCTTTTTCGGAGAATTAAAATGATGTCCCCTTGCAGCCACTGTCATTCCTGCTGCAGATGACAGAATAATCACAGCTCTGGAAGGAGATGAGGTCAGAGATTCCCAAAGTTATAATCCAGGTTTAGCTGCTCCTCGCCACATACCCAGACACTGTCACTCCTGAGCTACTGTCCTAGCATCTGAGGTCCGTTAGGGGAGTATTCACATATTTCAGGGGAGAGGACATGTTGGAAGAGATGCTGATTGGGCTCTCCAGTGTGGGGGGACAGAGTTGTTTCCTGGCATTTTCAAAGACCTGACCTAGGCCCTTCCCCTTAGCCTTAGAGTCCACTTACTTTGTCTTCTAGTAAAAGTGCTGTCTGAATTTATCTTCATCTTTTCTCTGATAAAAGTATTTACTCTTGTAATTTCTACCTGCAAAATAATGATTATAGCACACACATCTCAAGATATGTAAATAGTTCAGATGAGATCATCAAAGTGATCACATAGATTATATTTAATATATGTTAGTGTACCTACTCCCTTCCCTCTGGGCTCTGGCTGGATGAGCCTGGATATATTTTTTGTAATGAGAACAAGATTCACTTGGGTGACTGGAAATAGGCTTACATTACTACCTGTGTCCTCTTCGGTTAAGTATTTGTGAACCTGAGAAAGGATCAGCCACTGCTAAGTATGAACATGGTAAACACCATGAAATCACTGGCTAGAAGAAAGCCAACTGAACACATGCTGATAACATCAGAGCTGTTGCCAATATTCATACAGCATAGAAAGCTGAGAATTTCCCACCTCGTCTTTTTTGATCATCCTTATCCCAACACTCATCCCAGATGTGTCTGTGTCATTTTCTCTAAGCTCTAAGGGAATCTATGACATTGCGACATAAAAAGTGAATGCCTGTGCCGGCCGAGTAGCTCGTTGGTTAAGAGTTGGCTTGGGAGCATGAGCTCTGAGCAGCAGGGCCATTGGTTCAGTTCCCACATGGGCCAGTGACGCTGCGCCCTCTACAGCTAAGATGGTGAATGACAGCTTGACCTGGAGTTGGGCTGCTGTGAGTCACCAGCAGCCAGCCTGAGCTGCCATGAGCCGCTGTGAGCTGCTGTAAGCTGCTGTAAGCTGCTGTGAACGGCCATCCAATGGCCGGCGACTGAATGCCTCAGCCGGGAAGAGCGCAATGATCATAATACCAACATGGGCCAGTGAAGCAGCGTCCTCTACAACTAGACTGAAGAACAAAAGAACAGCAATTTGTCTGTTCCCCTTCCCTGATTCTCCAATACTGTTCCCCTCCCCCAATTCCCCAATTAAAAAAAAATTCCCTTAAAAAAAAAAGTCTGACATTTTTTATTCTCAGCGATCAGTATTTTGGGAATTTAATGCAATTGTTTAATTAAAACATTAAATTTTGGTAGAAATTTTGTGTATCGTGTAAAATTTTATTTAAAACAATATTTTGGATATATATATAATACATACTAGCGTTTATGATACCGTGCCTATTCTAGAGTTAGCATTCAATACATAAGCTTTCTTCAGCTCTCTTTATTCTGTCCTTGTTACTTTTTTTGCAATTTAATAAGCTCAGTAAGTTCTTGACTCGATCACTCAAAACCAGTCAGGCAGCACTGACGGAATTGCCTGGAAACTGAGCCCCAGGCAAGTACTGTCCTTCCTGCCTGGGCTTCCAACTAATTATCTGTTTGAATGGACAGGCAAATAAAAGGGAAACTAGCATGAGAAGTATCTTAAAATTGGTTTTGAGAAACACACAAGTATCCAACCTAGCATAAGTAAAATGTTGGGGATTTGGGAAAGGATGTAGGAAAATTTGAACATTTCAGAAGAGTAAGAATTAAACCATGTCTCCTCCACCATGATTACGATTCCCCTATAAGTCACCAAATTTTGATGCCCCAATTTCAAGCTTCAAGAGAAGACGATTAGAATAGAAGCAACAAGACAATATCTACTCCTTTACGGAGCTTTCTATCTCATCTAATGGTGGAAATGAACACTAAACAAATACATAAATGCATTCCCAAATTTTCTGTGGAGGTCACTAAAACAGAGATATATAAAGCAAGAGAAGGAATTAGAATAATGGCAGAAATCATGTATTGTGTCAGGGAGTCACACTGAAGAAGTTATCTCAGCAGAGAATAAGCCACTAATTCAATTATTTGTAACTATCTAAATTTATAATGAAGAAATTTGCATATCACTTTAAAAATGTATAAGCGGGCACCAAGTTCAGAGGGATTGAAAGCAAAAATTTGGAAGACTATCATAGTAGACGCTGTGATCAATCAGAGCTATTCTGGGAAAGTACCTTGACCTTTCAGAACACTACATCATGTGCCCAGTTAAGGCCATTCATTCAGGACTGGGACCAAGGAATTTATGACACCCAATAACCTCTGAACTTTCCCTTTAAAGGAAGTGGTGTTTTGAGAGATTTTTTGGTTCCAAGTGGCAGAGAGAACTATCATGTAAGGGAGTGAGCACTCCATCCCAGAATTCCTCAACTCTACTAAATAACACTGAACTTGGTAGATTCCATTGAAGGTAACTTTCTTCTTTAAGATTCTATGAGTCAAGGGCCAGCCAAGTGGCTCAGTTGGTTAAGAGCTCGCTCAAGAGTTTGAGCTCTGAGCAACAGCCGTTCGATGCCCGGCCTGAGCTGAGCAGCTGCTGAGCTGCCAACAGGTGGCAGGATGGCTCAGCTAAAAAAGAAAAAAAAAGAAAAAGATTCTATGAGTCAAAATAGAGACATTCTAAAGTAAATGTTTCAATAAAGTGAATACGTAGTTTTGGTTACTGATAAAATTTATAACTAACTGCATATGCAGATGTGGCCGTTTATATAGTATTGTGTAAATAAATGAAGCTATCCTGAATATAATAATTGCAATACAGGTAAAAATGTAGGAATTCAAAAACTGGGTATGACATATCTCTAAAACAGTAGGTTCAGGTTTGGCAAGAACAACTAGATTTTGGAGTGATCGTGAATAACAAACCACCCTCAGAAAACTGAAACAGGGAAACCTAACCCTAACTATAAACCTAACCCTAACCCCAAACCTAACGCTAACCCCAACTCCAACCTCAACCCCAGCCCCAAACCCTAACCCCTAACCCCTAACCCTAACCCTAATCTTAACCCTAAAACCTCACCCTAAATCCTAACCCTAACCTGAAACCTAAACCTAACCCTAACCCTAATCCCTAATCCCTAACCCTAACCCTAACCCAAACCCTAGGAAAAAAAACCAAATAAACACAAAAGCTGAAACAAGAACTCATGAAATTTAGACATTACAGAATTTGGAGTTCAAAGAAATTGGTTTGAGTTGTGTCTACACTTCCTAACTTCAAAGTTCACTCTCTTGCACTGCCAGGCATCGTGACCTTGAAAAGACACTACCCCTGCCACACACCTTATTATTTAAATATCAACAAACTGAAAATTTAAAAATATCTTGTCCAGGGCCGGCCGAGTGGCTCAGTTGGTTAAGAGTTGGCTTGGGGGCCAGCCGAGTGGCACATTGGTTAAGAGCTGTCTTGGGACGCCAGAGGGCCCCGGTTCGGATCCCACATATGAGGGCCAATGACACTGCCCTCTACAGCTAAGATGCTGAACAACATCTCAACCTGGAGCTGGGCTGCCATGAGTCACCGGTGATGGCCTAGGCTGCAGTCCCTGCTGCAGTGGGTTGCCATGGGCTACCGTGTGTAGCCAGCAGCCAGTGTGAGCAGCCAGCAGCCGCCATGAGCTGCCAAGAGCCGCTGTGAGCGGCCGTCCAGTGGCTGGCGACCAACTGCCTCAGCCGGGAAGAGCACAATGATAATACCAACATGGGCCAGTGAAGCAACATCCTCCACAACTACACTGAAGAACCAAAGGACAGCAACTTGTTTGTTCCCCTTCCACAATTCCCCAATGCTGTTCCCCTCCCCCAATTCCCCAATAAAATCTTTGGGGGGGGAAAAAAAATCTTGTCCAGCCAGTTTCTTAGAGTACCTACAGGGGTCACAGCGGGTCAAGTGGCCTTATTAATTTGCAAACTTTTGAGAGGAAAAGGGTTACATTCTTTATTATTTGTTTATATTCAGGGAAGGTCTTGGGCATAAATTATCTAGATATATAATTTACCTGGAAAATGTATAGAAAAATGCATAGAAACCTGAAGATAATGTCAATTGGTTTGTACTATAACATTTTCAATAATGTAAGTAAGTTGTTGATACTCTATGGTTTTCATTTCAATAATGTTATTATTTACTAAATAATGAGACAAATAAAGACTTAACTCTATGGTTTTCATTTCAATAATGTTATTATTTACTAAATAATGAGACAAATAAAGAGTCTTGTGAGCTGGCAGGATGGGACAGGCAAAGAGTTAACAGGAGCAAGCTTGTGAGTTAGCAGGAATGAACTAAACATTAACCGCTTGGCTCTGACTGCCCTGGCCAGCACACTGCACCTGCAAGCTGACAAGCACCTTACATCCATCATAGATGGGAGCAGGACAGTTCCGAGGAGAAGACAATTATAATGGCAGCCCCCCGCAAGCTGTCAAGCACCCTACATCCTGCACAGAAAAATGTAAAACTTCTGCCAGTTCCAAACAGAACTCTCTCTCTCTCTTTGACTTTCAATAAACCTTTTCTTACTCATGTAGAGTCTCGTAAATCCTTTTACATTCTGCAAACAACCAGGGGTTAATTCTACGCCAAGACACTACATATTAACACCAAAGGAATAACACTATGGAAGATTAGGGATATGGCAGTGAGTGTCCGGTGTTTTGTCCCTTCCTGCTGCTCACTGTCTGTTGATTAACCTGTATCACTGATCTTTCTAATGCCTGCCTTTCTTACCTCAGAGATAATATCAACTTTTCAAAATTTCTTTGAAAAATTCTTGGTGCTTATTCTTTATCAAGGGATCCTTACAGATATTCTTTATGACATTATTTTCTAGTATCTTCTAAAATTCTATTTTTGAGATCCTTTTTTCTAATATTCTAGGCAAAGTATTTTAAAAAATATTCTAGGCAAATGAATTAAGCAATTTAATTTGCATCTGGCAGAATTTGTTCCAAACAGCCTGGGGAAAGAACAAACTTGAAGTAGTTAGACCTCCTTTCTTGGTCAATGAACTAAGGAGGAGACATCGCTGTGAGAATTTGTACTTCACGTGGAATTTTCTGTCCTATGATCAAAATCTGCATATTTCCACAGCTCTTTCGCCAACATGAAGGGGACCTTCTGGGATGCCGTCCTCATTCTGGTCATCTCCGCGTGGGCTGCCTCAGCAGTTGGTGAGTTACACGTCTTTGCTCTGCCCACATTTTCTGCAGTACACCCAGGGTCATGGGGAAATTAGAGGTAGACGTGGAAGTGCCATTCAGTTTTATTTAATCCTAATTCCTCATGTTACAGATGTAGAGATTGAAACCCCAAAATAGAAAGGATTCACACAATATCATTGGTATCAAAGCTGGGAGTCGAATCCAAACCTTCTAAAACTAGGACCGTTGAACTTTTCAAAATACCTGGTCACCATCCAGGATGTTCAAACCTTACAAACGTTTGTTTCCAGAATCTGTATATTTACATTTCTCCAACCCAAAAAGAACTTCATCAGGCTCTATGGAAGCAGACTCAGATATCATTCTGGTTAATGGGTGGTTTTCGAGTAAATACTATTCACAGCCAACTGTAGGGAATCGTTGAAGGTCTCTGTACATTCTTCTTTCATTTAGACTCGAAGCTCTTTCTCACTTGCCTTCAATCTCTTCCTTTCCACTGTTGCTCTCTCTCACTTAAAATATTTTTCCAAGCCTCTCACATTTAAGAAAATTATTTGTCATGCTTCTTATTGGGTTGCTGGAAAAGTCATGATGCATTTTTGCAACAAAAAACATAGAAAAAAATACGTCATAACTTTTCCAACAACACAATATATCTGATGGGAAAAAAACCTTTTCCCTCCTCTACTAAAGAAAAAACTATTGGGTTGTCGGAAAAGTCATGATGCATTTTTGCAATGAAAAACATAGAAAAAATATGTCATGACTTTGCCAACACCCCAATATTTCCTTCTATTCACAACACTTCTGATACCAAATGTGTGGATTTTCCACACCAAGTAATTCTCCAGTTCTCTTTGGACACCATTGGGGTGTCCTGCAATTTAATTCGATTACGACACTATCTGGCATTAGCACAGACCCCACAGGCTAAGGACTCAGTCCCACAAGACTGCACCCTAATTCAGACACCACTTACAAGCCTGGGTCTCCTGTACCTCTGAATGACTGGCTATAAATCAGGGGTTCCCATGACTCCCTCTTCGGGTTCAGTAATTTGCTGGAATGGCTCATAGAACTCAGGAAAGTGTTTTACTTACAATTACCAGCTTATTATACAGGACACAACTCAGGAATAGCCAAATGGAAGAGGTGCACAGGACAAGGCATGTGGGAAGAGGCAAAGGGATTCCATGCCCTCTCCCACACCTCACTGTGTTCGCTAGCCTGGAAGCTCTCCAAACACTTCCATTTAGGGTTTTTATGATGGCTCCATTTTGAAGGCATGATTAATTAAATCATTGGCCATTGGTGATTAACTCTACCTCCAGCCCCTCTCCCTTCCCCAGAGGTTGAGGGGAGTGGCTGAATGTTCCAACCCTCTAAGCACAGGGTTGGTTCCTCTGGCAACCAGTCCCTATCCTCCAAGAGCCACTTATCAGCATAAAGTCAGGTGTAGGATTGAAAAGGGCTTATTATGAATAACAAAAGACACTCCTCTCTTACCACTCAGGAAATCACAGGATTTTAGGAGCTCCGTGCCAAGATCTGGGGACAGGGACAAAATATATATTTCTTATTATATCACACCGCCCCTTCCCTATCAAATTTAATCCCTCTGATGATATCTAGACGTCAGCATGAGGATAGAACTATAGATCAATAGCATAGTATTGAGAATCTAGGGGAAAAAGACCTTACTTTTAGGGTGAATTGATTTTAACAACGTTCCAGAATAATTCGATGAAGAATTGTCCTTTCAACAAATGCTGCTGGAACAGCTGGATCTCCGCATGCAAAAAAATCAACTTGGACCCCTTCCTCATGTCATAGACAAACATTGACTCCAAACGGATCACAGAACTGAATGTAAGAGCTAAAATTATAAAAATATTAGAAGAAAATAGAAATGAATTTTCATGACCTTAGGTTAGGCAAAGTCTTTTCAAATATGACACCAAAGGCAGAAGGAACAAAAGAAAAAAATAGGTAAACTGGACCTCATCAAAATCAAAAAAACTTTAGTGATTGAAATGATACTGATCTTAGCGGCTGCTTTTGGTTAGGGGCCGTCCCGCATCTAAGGCGGGAAGATGGTGGCCGCAAAGAAGATGAAAAAGTCGCTGGAGTCGATCAACTCTAGGCTCCAACTTGTTATGAAAAGTGCAAAATACGTGCTGGGGTACAAGCAGACTCTGAAAATGATCAGACAAGGCAAAGCGAAACTGGTCATCCTTGCCAACAACTGCCCAGCCTTGAGGAAATCTGAAATAGAATACTATGCTATGTTAGCCAAGACTGGTGTCCATCACTACAGTGGCAATAATATCGAATTGGGCACAGCGTGTGAAAAATACTACAGA
>NW_017731368.1:2251084-2259267 GCF_001890085.2 Hipposideros armiger
TGGAAACATGCTCACCATCACTGGTCAGTAGAGAAGTATATATCAAAACCACAGTGAGATACCACTTCATATCCTCTAGGATGGCTAGAATAAAAAAGAGATAATAACAAATGGTAGCAAAGAAGTGGAGAAATTGGAACCCTTATACACTGCTGGTGGGATGTAAAAGGTGCAGCTGCTTTGGAAAATAGTCTAGTAGTTCCTCAAAAGGTAATCATATGATCCAGCAATTCCACTCTTAGGTATATGCCCAAGGGAAATGAAAACGCATGGGCACACAAAAATGTGTACTTTAATGTTCATAGCAGCCCTACTCATAAGAGCCAAAAAGTGAAAACAACTAAAATGTCCATTAATTGATTATTGAATAAATAAAATATGAGATATACATACAGAGGAATATTATTTAATTATGAAGAGGAATGAAGTACTAACGTATGCTATAACATGGATAAACCACTCAAACACACTAAGTGAAGGAAAACAACACAAAAGACTACATATTGTATGATTCCATTTATATAACGTTTCCAGAAAGGACAGAAAACAAATTAGTGGTTGTTTGGGGAGAGGGAAGGGAGCAGGTGTTGAGGGAGGAATGAGATGTGACTGCAGATGGGTATAGGGTTTCTTTTTGGAGTTATGAAAATGTTCTAAAACTGATTGTGGTGATAGCTGCACAACTGTGAATATACTAAAAACCATTGAATTGTACACTTTAAATAGGTGAATTCTATGGTATGTGAATTATATCTTAATAAAGCTGATATACATAAAATAGAGCTGATAATATATTATACTTATATATTATAATTATATCAGATTATAATATCTACTATAATAATGACATTATATCATTATATATAATAAAATATTATATACATATACATGAAAAATTGCAAAGACTGCTTTGGATCAAGATTATGAAAGTCTTAAGGAAAGCCAGCATCTTTCAAGGTACCTCAATATAAGTATTTAATGGAAATTTGTAACTTATAGGGAGGGTGTTTTCTAAAAATAACTGAGAAGGATTGCAGAAGTTGTTATTTACCTGTGAAACGGAAGGACCAGAATTAAGATCCCCGTTTTACATGAGGGAGAGGGGCAGAAGTTTCTCGAGTCTTCACTTCTTGGGAGGGCAGCATGCATGGAAGAGGAACCCCAGCCTCTTGCGATGGGGTCTGCTGCTTCCTGTGTGCCAACCAGGTGTCCTCCTGTGAGCTGTTTTCCCTAAGGGCAGAGACAGAACAACAAATCTTCTGAATGTTTTGTCTTCTAGACTTCCCTCTTCCTACCGGCAAAGGGGCCACCCTAGAAGACACAAAGGTGAGCTCTGCTTCCTTGGTTCCCAAGAACAGGAATGGGGAGAAAACCAGTTTCCTTGATAGTATCAGCTCTTCCTTCTGGGAGGTGGGGGGAGATGGGGGCCAGAAGGGCGTTGCTTGGGAATAACACCACAATAGAAGCTGGGTCATCAACTATAGGTAGCACATTTTATGTGTTCCTGAGCCCTCTCCCCATTCATTATTCCAACCAGTTCACATAACTCCTGTGAGATAAAAGGCAAGTATGTTGCATCATTACATGGATGATGCAGTCATGGCTCCAGTTCAGGTCTGTCTTATGCTGCAGTGGACATCCTTTCAGCTGGGATGTACTGAGACATACATCCTACCGCCACACACCCAGGCCCCTCTACATCCTAACTCTGCTGTGACAAGTTGGAGCCCACTGCTGTCTGAAGCACCGCATACAAGTTACTCAGTAATGTTCATAAGGAAAGTCTAACCTTGGAAGACATTTCCCCCTCTGTAACCTAACAATCAATTTGTGGTTGGTAGAGCAGGGATTTTCATCCTAATTAGAAATTTATAGCGCAGACTGAGAAGTCCACAGGTTGTTATGTTAAGTATTGTATTGTATTGTATTGTACTGTATTGTAGTCATACTGTTGGTGGAAAGTGCCAGGGGTCAAAAAGTGAAGCTTCTAAAGCCTGCTGTCCAAACTCCTGGTCTAGTCTCCTTATTCCATCCCCTGCCCCCCTGCCAGTGATAACAGTCAGAGGACCTGGAGGAAGGCATCTATCTAAAGCATTTAGTCTATGTCTCACCTTCAGGTCAAGTGCAACAATATAAATGAGTGCTGGTTTTTCTCCTACATCAAGCCAAGTGAGCCTATATGTGGCAGCGACCATGTTACCTACAATGGTGAATGTCATCTGTGCTTTAGCATTCTGTAAGTCTTGTTTTTATTCTCTGTCTTCTCAAGTCAGGAGGCTAAAGGTGGTCACACAAGATAGGAATGACTGCCTCAGACTGCTTCCTACTGGTTCGAGTTTCCCTCCACAGACCACATCCCTATTTGCTCCTCCATTCCTTCCATACTCCCCAAAGTGATCCCATGCGCACAGTGCAGACACAGGAACCCACTGAGGTGAGGGCCTGCGTCTGGCCTGGACAAGGACCAAGTAGAATGAACTCAGTAGCAAGTAGCCACAGCACTCAGATCATGTGACCATACATGAGGGTTATCCTCAAGTCCCTTCAGGCCAGAGAAAAAGCCTGACGGAGAAGAGGAGGGGGCTGGGTGAAGAATCTTCCCAGCGGCTCATTTATTGATGTTTGGATGGATATTCTTTTCCCAAACAACTTTCTTTACCGTTCAGTCTGGTATATGGTTTAGTCTTTGGGCCCATCATATGTTAGAAGCTTTGGGTGATACCCATGGAAAATGCCCAATTCTCTGATCCAAAGGGAACAGTGAGGCACACCGGTTTTCATCAAGGAAGCTGCCTTACAGAAATGGGGGGATTCTCCGACATCAGTGTTCTCCTTTAAGGAGAAAAGCCACACCCTTAGGTAACTAAGATTAGCGATTAAGTCCAATATCTTAGAAAGGAAACGCAGGCGTGAGGGTAGGTAAAACTTATGCCTTTCTCCCTTTCCTCTTCTTGGCTTCTCCTTAAAAGAAATAATAAATCTTGGTCAGGATGAGAGATATTGGCTGGGCAGGATAGGATTTTTTTGCATTTCTGGCTGCATAAATAGCAACAATTATGCTAGAACCCATTAAAGAGTTTGAGGTAAAAAACTTTGGTGTTGGCCTCCGTCACTGGTGCAGACATCTGACGATCAGAATGCACACCTGGGGGGATTCACAGCATCATAGACTCAGGACGCAGGAACCTGGAGACACCTGAGAGACGGCTTCCAAAGAACTCACTTTGACTCTATTTTTTGAATTATTTTCTTAGCAGTTACCATGGGGATTGCAAGTAAAATTTTTACTTATAATAATATAGTTTGAATTAATACCAAATTAATTGCAAAAGTATTTTAAAAGCTTTGCTCCTGTAGAGTTCCATTCCATCCACACTTCTTTGTGCTGTTACCATGTAAATCACATCTCTATGCATTGTATGCCCATCAACATAGATTTATAATTACTACTTTATACAGGTGCCCTTTAAATCAGATAGAAGAAAAAAGATTCACAGACAAGAATACTGTCTTTCATATTTTCCAATGCAGTTACCTTTGCTGGTTCTCTTTACTTCTTCATGTGAATTTGAGTTTCTGTCTAGTATTCTCTCATTTCAGCCTGAAGGACTTTTCTTTAGTATTTTGCTGGTCTTCTAGCAACACATTGTTTTTCTGGGAAGGTCTTAATTTCACCAAAGGTCTTATAGCTATGAATGCACTCAAATGAATATATTTTTTAATTGATGTGATTGATAGTCACATGATATTCTATTATATGTACATATCACAATTTTGTTTTTCACTTATCCATTAATAGGCATTTAGGTTGTTTCTACCGTTTAGCTATTGTGATTAGTGCTGCTATGAACATGTACAAGTATTTATTTGAGTATCTGTTTTTAGTGTGTTGGGGTATATACCTAGGAATGGAATTTGCTGGGTCATATGGTAATTTTATGTGTAACTTTTGGTGGAACCACCAAACTGTTATCCATTTCATCTAGGTTATCTAATTTGTTGATGTACAGTTGTTCATAGTATTCCCTTATAATCATTTTTCTTTCTTTAAGGTCACTGGCAGTACCTTAACTTTCTTCAAATGCATACTTTAACTTCATTGCACATTCTCTTTCTAATGCTCTGTACTTCTACTTAAATATTCAAGATTATTTTGAATTTTCTATATTTGATTGAACACTCCATATGTTTTATACATTCAATCTCTTTGACAAGTAAAGATCTATATAGTAGATATTTTTTAAAATATTAAATAAGAATTCACTCACTATTAGCAGGATGTTTCCTTCTCAGGCTTAGCTAAAGGTTATCAAATAAAATTTAGTCATAAATTATGATATCTCATAAAGCAAAAATAATCATTTCAAAATATAATTTCTTTCAGCTATGAAGGGCTTAACATAACTAAGCTACATGATGGACCATGTGTAAGTATTATTTTTCATTTTTAGGAGTAAACCAGATACAGTTAAGAGTTCACTGTTATAGAGGGTTTTAAATATTTTGTTACGAAAAATTTCAAGCATACATAAATTAGAGGCAACAGTTTAATAAACCTCATATGCCTAGCATGTAGATTCTTCAACGTGTAAAGTGTTCGCTACGTTTCCTTCCTCTGCTGTTTCTTTTTCCTTGCTGAAGTTTATTAACACAAATCTCAGACAGTATGTCATTTTGCTCCTCCATACTTCAGAGCGCATCTCTCAGAAGGGTGGACATTTCCTGACATACCAACAATGCTATTTTACACTTAATTAGTTCCTTGTCATTGTCTAATATGTACTTTATGTTCAAATTTTCCCAGCCATCTCAAAAATAACATCTTCTGGGGAAAGAAATGTATTTTGGCCTGACAATTCAGCAGTAAAGAACATCTATTCCACCCTTTTTCTTCCCTGCTATGTCCAATTTCTGGATATTAAGAAAAGACCCTAATTGGAAGTGGTGCTTATTCTGAAAGTGAGTGGACCGGGCCTCGCTTAGCCCTGCTCTAGATGTTGTGTCTTTGAATTTAGGGTCACAGGGCCAAAGCAAGAGCTCAACTGATACTACAGAGACCATTCTAGTGTTAGGAAGCATGGAAAGGGACTGGGACAAATCACCTTGGAAGAGAAAATACAGAAGGTAGAAGGTAAAGCAGATAAAAAGACAATTATATAATTTTGTAATAATTTTGTGACAATATCTCCTGACACAATCTCAATTAGTTTATAAGGCTCATCTGATTTACAGACCAGCATACATATTACTTACTTGGAGAAGGTCTATAACCTGAATGTTCTCTAGTTTCGCTAAGAAGAAATCATAAAGACTTTTAGACATTTTCGTGATTTGACCTCACATGACCTCACATGATCTCTATTTCTGTCAGATTCTTTTGACTTATGCTAATCCATAGAAAATCCTGCTGAATCCCTTCCTCTTATACCTGGACCATAGCCTTAGTCAAATAAACCTCTGGTCTTATGTTCATTTCAAACTTGTAACTCCAGAGAGTTGCTTTTAAACTTAAGGATATCCAAAGGCTGTTTTCTGGCAGAATTTCTTTTTGCTTGGGGAGGTCAGTCTTCTGTTCTATTCAGGTTTTCAACCGATTGGATAAGGCCCACCACCCACATTGTGGAGGGCAATCTGCTTTACTCAAAGTCCACTGATTTAAATGTTAATCTCATCCAAAAACACTGTCACAGAAATACTGTATTTCCCCATGTATAAGAAGCTCCCATGTATAAAACGCACCTTAATTTTGGGGCCCGAAATTTGAAAAAAAATGTATTACATAAAGTTCTTGAACTCAAGTTTTATTCATCATAAAATTCATACAACTCCTCATCACTGTCTTCATATATTGCCTTGTCCTCAGTCCCATCTATAGCATTTGAAATCTACAGCCACTGTATAAGATGCACCCAGTTTTTAGACTCCAAATTTTTCCAAAAAAGGTGCGTCTTATACATGGGGAAATGCGGTATTCAGAATGTTTGACCACATACCTGGGCATGTGGCCCAGCCAAGCTGACATATAAAATTTACAATCCCAAAGCCAGTCCCTGAACCACTGGCTGGAAGACAGCTGCCCTGCAATGCAAGGCACCTGCCCCAGGGACCAGTACATGAACAAGCAATGAACTTTTTTATTTTATTTGAGCCTTTCTGCTTTTGTCTATTTACGAGACGGCACATCAGTCTGCCTAAGACAAAAATGAAGATACTATAATCATCAATCCAGGGATGGTTGAATCACAGACCATTAACCCTGTTAAGGGGGTTCTGAAATTCTTCTAGATGCACAATCAACTTACAGAATCAGTAACATGTCTACAACAGTAACACCCAACTGAAAAATAAAATAAAAAATAATACATCACTCAAAATAGAAACAAAAATTATGAAGTAGCTGGAAATTAACCTATCTAGGAATTAACAATACTCAAGACTTCCGAAAACTTTAAAACTCAAAAGATATTGAAGAGCATATGAATAAATGGAGAGATAGGCCATGCTCCTGGAGCATAACTTAAGTTTTATGACTGCCCCCCCACCTTTCTGCCCCATGGCTCTCGCGGGGTCCAAAAGGCTCACAGAGGCATCTACATCCTGAGCACTCCTCTGCCCACTTCCACTGTGCTTTTCTTCTTCTTCAATGAAGTTAAGATGTCTCTAGTCTGCCGTAATTCACAGAATAATTGTTTAGCATTCCTCCTGCTGGACTCTGGGTGTAGTCACCAGTGTGGCAGTTTTTCTCTTAATTTCCCCAAATTTAATTTCTCTAAGCAGATATTTATTTTGCAGGCAAACTCCTGAGCTTACCATGAACTTGATGAGTCCCCAGATGACCAAATGAAACATACAGCTGCCTCTTCAAGTATATTTAGAGGAGAACGCTGGTGCTACAGAAAACCAATGATTAGAATCCAACTCATTGATTTGCCTCTTCAGTAAATGATTCTCAGCAGAAAAACCTGGCTGGCAAATAATATTCTTGGCTAATAAGAATCTTTTAAAAATATCAGCTATTCTATGTTCTCATCCCAAAACCACAGGACTTGTGCCATGGGCTCCTTCTGTTCATGTATAGATTGTGAGCAAGTGACCACAGAAATCTAAACGAGGGACTAGGTATCACCAGAGCAGCAATATTTACAACATGAGGGCTTTGGTCATTGTTGAGCTGAATATGTGTCATGTGAGTGACATGGCTTTCACTACATCGGGATCTGGTTTGAGAAATTTTAACCATACCCTAAGAAATTCAGAATCTTATTTGAAGAAAACTTACTGAGCACAATACTTGGAGAAGTGCCTTGCCACAGTAAGGTTTCTAAATACTTACAAGCACTAACTTATTTAAGTTTCACAACAAACTCAAGTACAACCTCATTTCATAAACAAAGAGACTGAGGCTTAGAGAGTTTCACACAACTCCACAGTGAGGATTCTATTAGAACAAATTTCATAGATCCTTGAATAAAACCTTTGGTGATGGTGTTAGGGACACATTTATATACACATGCACACATTAAACTGAGAAAGGCTGAGGAAATAATACATAAGTGTATGTGAAGCCTAAGGGACAGAAAGCCAGGCAGGTATAGCCCAGCTCCTTCTCCTCTCCCTTACTTTGGGTACCAGTGGCCCACAGGTTCTGCTGCTCTGTTGGAAGTTTGACAGGAGCGAGCTCTGCCCTCTGGCAGGGGTGGAGGATAAGCTTTATTCAAAGGAATGTTAAGATCTGATGATATGACAGAGAATGTAAAAATGAGAGACCAGGTGAGAAAGGTGTGGATCACAATATCACTTCTAAGTTGAGGCTATGATGGGACCAACGCTTGAGGCATTTCAAACACTTTCCAGGTTGGTCATGTTCAATGCTGGCCAGTCATTCATAGGCAAGTGTTTTTATAAATCTGATTTTATCTACAGGCAGGGATGAATGGATACCTGAGCCAAATGCTGGTCACATGGTTCAGCAAAGGCACTGTCCTGATGCAAACACTATGGTTTTAGCCCCTAAGGGCTAAGGTCTGGGCCTTAGAGCACAGTCAGTAGCAGTCTGACCCTTAACTATACCAGCACTGGCCTAGACCTTAGCACGGACCCACTGCCTTCCCTAGTGGGGCCCCTGCAGACCCTAAGCAGCAGCAGGGATCTCAGTGAAAGGCTCTGCTGAGGCACAGATTTGA
>NW_017731368.1:2264404-2265478 GCF_001890085.2 Hipposideros armiger
GGATTTTGGGTTTTATCATACTTTAAAGGGTTAAGGAGGGGAATGATATGATTCGATTTGCATTTTTAGTTCATTCTAGCTGCTGTGTGAACAGATAGTAGAGGGTGGCAAGAATAGAGGCAGAGATTGTTGCAGAAGTCCAGGGAGGGAGGATGGGGTCCTAGACTCTGGGTGATGGCAGTTGAGAGGGAGAGAATTGTGTGGATTTGAGATATGTTGGTTAGGTAAAATTGCCAGAACTTAGTGACTATGGAGGGTGAGGGAGGGGAGGTGTCAAGGACGTCTCTCCCTAGATATGTGGCAAAGATTCCACTTGCTTTTGGTTATATCACCATCTGGGATATTGGGATGGCTGATCTTATACTGGTCAGACTGGGCTTAGCTTTGTGATTTGAGTGGCACATCAAGCTGAAAGCACATGAGTAGAAGAGACCTTGGCATAACACCACCTTTGACGTGACTGTCAGGCTACTTGTGAGCAAAGAGAAATGAGTGTTGTCCAGACTGTCCATGTGTGCTCATGGAAGCCTTCTCTATTTGTTGGCAAATTTAGGAGTTCCACCAGATAATCTTTTGAGACCTGGTCCTTAATCCTGCAGAGATGATCAATTTCTCATATGCAGATATAATTTCATACTTGGAAGAGGCCTCAAATTCTCTTAGCCCAGTTAATAAAATACTTTTATGTTCTTTATATCATTTTCACAATTATTTCAACTCTTACACCATGCTAGACACTAGAACTATAAATATGAATAGAATAAGACTGTATAGCTTCATTTAGTCAATAAAATTGATGAAGCACCTTTGTGTCAGGCAGTTTCAGATGCTTCAGATACAATATGGTTACAATTAGTCCCTGACCTTGGAGTTGCATGTCTACAAGCCTTGCCATTGAGGACAGCGGAGTATATTCAAGGGTTTGATTTGGGCAGATCTCGACCTATCTGTAAGAGTAGAAAAGAGATGGTATGTATCCAGCAGACTTTTTGGTATCCTGGCAACATCCTAATTCTTGTCCAGTCTTTCAATTCTAGAATTGATGGGATAGCACTATGGGATACTTCGATTCCA
>NW_017731368.1:2266982-2268212 GCF_001890085.2 Hipposideros armiger
GGGCCACCAAGGAAAAGTGGACTTCCGCTGGTGCACAGGAGGAGGCTAGGTGTCCCACCCCTGGGAGGTGCTGAGGCAGGAATGTGTGTGGTGGGTGTAAGGGCCGCGGGTGGGCTGGGGTGGTGGGATGAGAGAATTGGTAGTGGTGGAGGGCAAGAAAGTGCAGCCTTGAGCAGGGGACTAAAGTGGTTGCACTTCATTCCATGAATAATAAGAATTCAGCATCTTCTGACCAGTGTGACATATGAATTACGGTGTTTTTAGTTTATCAAGTGTGATGGTTCAGAGTGGGAGAAATTCAATGCAGGACCACTATCAAGAGACTTTCATGGTGGTCTGAGTGGTACATCCTGTGGGCTTCAACTCAAGGGGCTATAGGACTTGAGGGGCAGACACAGCACTTCCTGCCCCCCCTCTACCCAAGGCTCACACCCTGACCATGTGACTGAAGGTCTTCACCTCACCCCACCTTCTCTTCTGACCCACACAGACAGACTCTCAAGTCCTGGGCTCCGACAGGTCCTCATGATTCTTTGGGTCAGCACAAGTCTCCTGTTCACTCAAGTGGTCCTTCTGACTGATTTTTATCCTTGCGGTGGTGTTTTTCCAGGCTGTTCATCAGCAGATTCTGAGCAACAAGTTCCTTATTGTACGAATGAGAGAACTTCTGTGGAGAAAAGAAGATTGTCAGAGGTTTTACCAAGAGCACGAAGGTAGGATCCCAAGAGGCGTGCAAGAGAGACTTTACCTGGACACACAAAGGCAGGCTCTCCACCACCAACTGTAAAATCGTAGCCAGTCTTCTAAAGTCTCAGTTTATACACAGGCTTTTCCTGATGATCAGGTTTTTGTTTTTTATATTTTCTAGGAAGGTTTGACCTCACAGTCCCAAGCAGAAACAGTTTTATGTCCTGATAACATCAGTAGTTACCATTTAGTAAATGTTTACTGTGTCAGACATTTCCTAATGTTCATGATTTCATTTAATTCTCCCAACAGCCCTATGAGGTAGGTTTTGTTATATCCCCAGTACACAGATTAGGAAACCAAGTTAGGGAAGTTAATGACTCACCCCAAATTGCAAAGGTTGTAAGTGGCAGAGCCAAGTATGTCAGACTCCAAGGTCCTTGTTCTTTTCTCTAAAACAGTTTTTATTATTCCATGTTAGGAGACAGAAGTACTAAAAGTTATCTTGGGCACCAGTGTCTTGATGAAGGTTCTCTCTCTTTG
>NW_017731368.1:2271027-2271954 GCF_001890085.2 Hipposideros armiger
TCGTGGGAGTTTTGGCCTCACCGACACCCGGAACACCACCCATGGCTCTGGTGAGTCTGCCTCCCATGTCCACAGCCATAAACAAGAGGACGGCTTGGGGTCGGTGGGCCAGCCGTATGCTGGGGTCGAGTCAGGTCCTTCCAGTGAGCTTTGTCCCCGTCGTATTTCTGGCCCTTTGTGGCCATCTCAGCAGATGTAGCCCCAGGACTGAGGGGCAGGCAGGGGAAGTAGAGGCTCAGGTTTCTGACTGTGTCTTGCCTCCGTTCAGCACTCTCTTATTATTATAGAATCCCTTCTCTTCCTTACTTCCTCATACAGACTCTGTGGTTTCAGCCAGTAGAGAGATTGCGGCCTTCTTCCCTGACTTCAGTGAACGGCGCTGGTATGAGGAAGACGAGCCCCAGTTGCGCTGTGGCCCCGTGCGCTACAGTCCCGAGGGAGGCATCCACTGTGCAGCCGGACCAGGAGGCCCAGGACCAGCCTGATGAAGGCCATGGTCTGTGAAACTGGTGGCATTGCCCAGCCTTTCTCTTAGCCCTATGGTCCAGGGCATCCTCCTGGGACCTGAGAGGCCTGGGGCTCGTGGCACCATCTCTGCTAGGCACCGCCACCTGCCTGAGGGCCTTGCTTCTCACTGCCACAGCCTCTAGAACCCAACTCTCTACCTGGCTCTTCTCTGGCATGTTCATGGCCGGTTAAGATGGATGATGGCTCTTTTTTCTGAAAACTACTCATCCTTTTTCAAGGAACTTGCCTAACTGACTTGCCTGAAACATGCAGTAACTCTGTATAAGCAACATCTGGTCTGTCTTCCTCAATGTAAGTAAGTATTCTACTGAATCCTCAAGGCTGGGAGCACCACTCCAGGTGCCTGCTTTCTTTCTGTCCTGGAGTACTTGAACCTGTCCTGAAGCCAAGTTTCCCTCT
>NW_017731368.1:2274414-2326153 GCF_001890085.2 Hipposideros armiger
CTGAGGCCACACTTGATTCTTACTATCTCCTTTACATACCATATTAAATTCCTTCCCCCAGAGTCTGCATTTACAGGTCTAAGATGTTTACCTACTGGGGAAGCACAGACCCTTATCTCTAAGGGGTTTCACCTTGGTAAAGACCTGATAACTGGGAGTGCCCATTGATGGTTCTCCCTGGGTATGGAAGCACACCAGAGAATCCCTTGGGTTCAGATGTACTCTTCCTTCTCGCTTGGGGAGCAGCAACATCAGCAACTCATGATAATCAGGGTCAATTACCTATGTGAGCATGAAAGCTCCATTCTTTACCTGGCGGTCTGCCCTCAAGAGAAGCCCAAAGTGACCCAATCAGTCCTAGCAGCTTAGTGTATACTTCCGATGGTGCTTTGTAGCACAAGGCTCACCCCTTCTCCTCCTTCATTCCCACCCGACTCCCAGTAACAAGGAACTCTAAGCCAGAAGGGCCTTTCTAGGCACAGGAAGCACCGATTTTCGCTAGGTATCGCTGCCTTGTCATGGAGGTTTCCGCCTTGGAATCCACATGTAAGGTGTCTGCAGATGGGTCCAATGTAGCGAACACCTACCTACCTCTTGGCTGTCCCAGAATTAGTCAGATTTTAGGAGACCAAAGGAATGTGAAGGACTACGTAGCTTGTGGGCAAGGAACTGAACAGAACAAGCCCTCAGACCCAAACTCCTGAATCCCAGGCTGAATCCCACACCATCATTTATTAGTTGTGAGAATGTGGGCAAATTACCTGCATTTCTGTTTTAATTTCCTTGTCCATAAGACTGACGTGCTATTGTTACCAGCATCACATATTTGAGTTTTTTTTCTTCTCTCTGCTTTTCTTGGAGACAGACAATCCATCAGGGGTCCTAAGCATCCTTGCATGCTCAGTTCTGGTGGTGAGGAGGTGATGCTATCACAAAGACATGGCTTTCTGGAAGAAAAGGGCCAGTTCTAGGGATCTGATAAGACTCACGGGGATCTACTGACAAATGTTCTTGCCCAGTGAAGCCCCACTGTGACACCTGCTGATAAAACTATAGGCTGCGTGCGTGCAGGATTGAAACAAACCCCTGGGTGTGGCCTTTCTTGTTGCTCACTCTCTTCCAGGAGAAAAGAGAAGAATGTTAGGACACTGGGACAGCCAGCCCTGCAGCCTAGCTGAAAGGTGATCCTGAGCCAAGGTGTCTCCAAAGCTGAAATCAATGTCAGCAATGAAGAAAGAGCTGCCCGTGGGGTGAAAGCACTCCAAGTTCCTTGGTTGGGTCACGTAGGCAGCCACTCACACGTGAAAATGTAAAGCCTTGCTTACTGGCAGAGCAGCATTCTCCACATTCTCAGGCACTCCCTTCCTCTCTACTCTAACCTCAGCTGCTCTGAGAGCAGGCCATTTCCTTGTCCCTGAGGGGAACCAAAGGCCTTATGAACCTGTCTGAGTATGCTGGGGAATTTTCAGGGAGGAGAGAGACTCCAATTTTTACAGCCCTACCTGGATACAGGTGCCTAAGTCACCATCCCACCTGGTCCAGCCGGGGTGAAGTGCACGCATGGCCAAAGGCACTGAAAACTGCAGTGGGGACGCAGGTGACACAGTGAGCATCAGAAAGCACCCCAATGCCCAGTGGGTGCCAGGAGGCACCCAGGAGGAGAGCAGCACCAACCTTGGATCAAAGCCCAGGGAAGAAAATAGGTCTCCCTGCTCTTCCCCCATGAGACCCTGCCCTCCCCTCTCCTGGTGGCTGTGGCTTTAGCCCCCGATGTGCTCTGTCTTACTGTAGGGAAAAATGCACCCAAATTCAACTGGTGGGTTTGCAGTGGGGGAAGGGAGCCAAAGAGACCTTGTGAGGCTTCTGGGCCAATTCTCGTCCTGTTGTCTGTTGTCGTGGCTCCCACTGCTGACTAATACTGGTAGCTGACATGCATGTGTTACACGCCTGTACTGAGAATAGTCGTGTGCATTCAGGGACTGTCACATACACAAGTGATTCCAGTGCCCTTCCACTGGTTCAACAAAAACAATATAGAATGAATCACAGGAACAGAAACCACAACTTTAAAGATTTAATGGCTGAGCCGGCCGAGTGGCTCAGTTGGTTAAGAGTTCGCTCAAGAGTGCAAGCTCTGAGCAACAGCGGTTTGAGTCCCGGCCCAAGCTGAGCTGCCAACAGGTGGCAGGATGGCTCAGCTAAAAAAAAAAAAAAAAGACTTAATGGCTCTCAGAGAACTCAGAGTGGACAAGGTCTGTGAGGCAGAAATGAAAAAGCCCTGGACTGGACTTCAAGCACTGGTTCATCTTCCAATGATAAATGTGACGGTGATAAAAAAAACTCCTAACAGATATCACATGTTATGCAGCTACTGACTCATAATCCAATGCCAAACGCAGAGGTAATAACGCCCTCTTCTGTCCAAGTCCAATCTCATCTCAATCACACCACACTACATGTTTACATTTATCCATCTATCTCCCTTCTAGGATGTAAACTTTATTCAGGCAGCTGGACATCATAATAGGTTATGTGGGTAAATGAACAGTCATATTAAGCTTCTGGACAGGATCAATTATACTGCAAGTCAATTAATTCCTTCCAAATCAAATAAACTCAGTGTAATAGCAATCAAAATCACAACAGAGATTTTTTTTTTATAAATCTAGACAAGATAATTCTTCTTTTAAAGGACTATATAATAGTCAAGAAAATGATGAAAATAAAGAATAAAAGTAACACTTGTCTTCTAAAATATAACAAAACTATTAAGCCATGGTAAATAAATTGTTTTAGCATTAGTGCAGCAATAGACAGAGTAATGGAACAGAATCACAAGTCCAGAAGGGGATGCATATGCTGAGCTCCTTTCAATTATTTTTTAGAAAAGGGGGAGTTGAAGGGAAACCTTGGCCCTGAGGTTATGCTAATTAGCTCTCACCAATCAATAAAAGCTGGAACAGAAAGAAGAATGGCCCCAGGCATACCTTCATGTTCTTTTTTTAAAAAAAGATTTTATTGGGGAATTGGGGGAGAAAACAGCATTGGGGAATCGGGGAAGGAGAACAGACAACTTGCTGTCCTTTTGTTCTTCAGTCTAGTTGTGAAGGCCGTTGCTTCACTGGCCCATGTTGGTATTGTGATCATTGCGCTCTTCCCGGCTGAGGCAGATCGGTCGCCAGCCATCGGACGACCGCTCATGGAGGCTCACAGCAGCTTATGCCGGCTGCCGGCCGCTCATGCTGGCTGCCAGCCACTCATAGTAGCTTACGGCAGCCCACTGCAGACCCACAGCAGCCTACGCTGTCACGGATGACTCAAGGCAGCCCAGCTCCAGGTTGAGCTGTTGTTCACCATCTTAGCTGTAGAGGGCAGTGTCACTGGCCCTCATGTGAGATCTGAACCGGCGGCCCTGCTGCTCAGAGCTCGTGCTCCCAAGCCAACTCTTAACCAATGAGCCACTCGGCCAGCCCATACCTTCATGTTCTTAAGAGTCCTCTCCTGACTTCTCATCTCCAGGACTCCGTCAACTACCTGTCCCCGACAGTACTTAATGCAATTCTTCAGCATTTTTGTAATCCTAGTGATAAGGATAAAGTGGGCCCTTGGAATGGATTGTATTATTCCCAACTGACTGCTTTCCCTCTCTGCAAAAGTTTTCCCACCCACGGACATCCGGCACAGCCATGAGCTGTGTCTCAGCCTGTGAAATGGAAATGGCGTGTCTCCCTTCTAAACAGCACCTTTAACAGCCACTGTGTGGTTTCATCTCTCGTGGTCTCCCTCTGTCATAAGTGCTACTTACTCTATATAAGGTCTGCTCTTTTACCCTGGTCATGGACAGAAAGGACACAAAGTAGAGCCACAGCTAAAAAACTAAGGGTTAGATAGGATTAGGGATTGGTCGCTGTTGTTAGATTGCCATTACGATTTGAGGGTCATTTGTTACTGCAGCATAACTGCCTACACAGCTCTTCTTCCAGAACTACTGGTAGCAGTAGCTAACATTGATTAAGCAGGTAGTATGTGCCAGGCACTGTGTTAAGTCTACTGTTTCATTAATCTTTATGACAAAGCCATGGTATGAATACTGCTGTTACATTCATCTCACAAAAGAGGGAAATGAGAAGTTAGTTAGGTCACTGGCTCACATGATCATGTCACTTTCAAGTGGCAGAGCCAAGCCTAGAATCCAAGTCTCCAGTTTCAGAGCAGCTTCACTTAACCACTGCCTCAATAAATGCCTATAGAACCAATGACTGAATGAAAAAGCAAAGTGACCAGACATCTAGAGTTCACACTGAAGAAGCCAGATTTTTCAGAGTGACATGGAGGAAAGGGTCACTATCAGTCAAGATAAACTGGTTTACTCTCTGATAAATGGCCTCCAAAAATCTAAGTAGCTAAAAGCAATTAAGGTTTTTTTTTTTTCCCTTTGCTCATGCTACAGGTCAATCACAGGTTGGCCATATCTGCAATTCAGAGAGCAGAGGAAGGATAGAAGGGTGGGTGGAAGGAAGTACAATCTAATCATAGTATTCTATATGGCAAATATAGCATCTTAAATCAGTGAGGAAACAATACCTCTTTAATAACTGGTAGGAGCAAAGCTCAGTATCTGTTAAAATTGCAAACGTAAAATGGCTTCTAAAACCATTAGAATCTTCTTTACCTTGTAGAATAGAAAATACGGGTCTCAGCAACATTTAGTTGTGAGGGATGCATGCTCCTTCAATCCCACCCCCCACCCCCAAAATCACCATCATGTCCATACCCTTCTCTCTACAGCACAACCCATCTGAGGAAAGCCCATGGTGGCTAAGGAAGGAGGACTGAAAAAGCCATTCTGCAGGAACCTCCAACAGAAATATGCAATGTGCTATAATTACAGACCCCTTGAGTCAAAACAGGGTAAGAATGCCCTCCAGACACATCAGGCTTGTGTAGAAAACCTTTGCCAAGAACCCAGGAAGGCTCTGCGGGATGCACACAGACCCGTTTTCACTCGGTAGCAGCGAATCCAGCACTATCAAAGAGCACTTTAATAAGGGCCACAGTGCCAACGACATGGGTAATTTTAAATTTCCTAGCAGCCATCTCAAAAAGTTTTTTAAGGTGAGATTAATGTTAGTAACATTTAACCTGCCAATATGTAAAATATTATCATGTCAACACAATCAATATTTAAAAGTTCTCGACAGTTTATATTTCTTTGCAACCATCTCTTCGAAATCAGGTGATTTCACATCTTAGCTGTGAAAGTGACACAGCACATCTTAGCAGGTGACACAGCACATCTCAATAGAGATGTTAAATTCTCAAAGGTTAAAAGGAAATGTAGTCTTACCAAAACAATAAGACTTGCGTCTGAGGGGAAACTATTTTAAACGTCTTCAGTATTTAGCTACAGATTAATTAAAAGTAAGTAAAGTTAAGAATGTAGCTCCTCAGTACCATTCGCCATAACTCAAACGCTCACAAGTCACTTGTAGCCAACGGTTACAAGAGTGGACCGCGCAGATCCGACCCCGCGGCGGGAGACGGGGCGGTGGCTTTTAGCACCATGGACAGTGCACAGGACGTAGAGGGAGGCAAGCCCGCCCCACCCACTCGGGAGGGCTCGTCAGCAGCGCCCACAGCGCGCCTCCCCTCCTCGCCCCCCGCGTCTCTCCCCCCCCCCGCACATCCTGAAGGAACAGCCTCAGCCTGGGGTTCCGCGGACGTCAGCCCCGCGCCTGAAGTTGGAGCGCAGCGGGGAGAAAGACCGTCACCTTCTCACCCTGACCTTAGCCAGGTCAGCCCCCTCCTCTCCAATCCCACTCACCATCTGCAGCCGAGCCTAGGGGATACTTCCGCGGGGTCCACATCTTCAACTCACCTGACATAACCCGAAAGGCAGCGTCGGCAGTCAGCAGCGGTGCGGCAAGTCACCAGTGGATAGCGGTGCACTCTCCTAGCCACCGGCGGCGCCAGAAGGGCGTGTGTAGGTAGGAAGTGCGTCACGTTGCGGCGCGCAGCCTGCCGGGAAGCGTAGTTCCCGGGACTTAACGCTTCTCACGGCAGACGGAGAAAGTGACTGCCCAGGGGTAGCATTGACCTGCTGGCTTCCTCTCGGCTCGGCCCGTTTTTTGTTTTTACCACAGCTACTCGCAAGCAAAATATAGTATTGTTTTCCATGCTTTTAAACATTATATAAATAGCCTTATTACGTAAGTACTAGCTCATTTTGCACGGTTTCTGTAATGATGTGCAGCAATCCATTCATTTGTGTTCGCTGCAGAATGGTAACTATTGTAGAAAGAGATCAATATTCCAGTTGGATATTCTCATATGTCTCCTTGCACACCCAGGGAGAGTTTCTCTAGGGCAATGAATCACAAACTTTTTGTTGTATTAATCCCTTTACACTCTTAAAAATTATTTTTTTAGTTTTGTTGAGTGACATACAGCACTGTATAAGTTTAAGGTGTACAGCATGACAATTTGACATTTTGAAATGATTACTACAGTAAGTTTAGTTAACACCCATCATATCATATAGGTGTCAAAAGAAAAAGAGGTTTTTTTTCCTTGTGATGAGAATTCTTAGAATCTACTCTCTTGGGCCAGCCGAGTGACGCATTGGTTAAGAGTTGGCTTGGGATGCCAGCTCTGAGCAGCAGGGCCCCAGTTCGGATCCCACATGAGGGCCAGTGCCGCTGTGCCCTCTACAGCTAAGATGGTGAACAACAGCTCTACCTGGAGCTGGGCTGCAGTGAGTCTCAGGCTACGGTGTAGGCTGCAGTGGGGCTGGCCGGCAGCTGGTGTGCACTTTTGTGAGCAGCGTGAGTGGCCGTCCAATGGCTCATGAGCGACTGTCTCACCCGGGAAGAGCGCAATGATAATACCAACATGGGCCAGTGAATCGAAGGCCTCCACAACTAGACTGAAGAAGAAAAGGACAGCAACTTGTCTGTTCCCCTCCCCCGATTCCCCAACGCTGTTCACCTCCCCTAATTCCCCAATAAAATCTTAAAAAAGAATCTACTCTCTTAACAACTTTCAAATATAACATAAAGCAGTGTTAACTGTAGTCATCAATACATCCCTAGTACTTATTTATCTTGTAACTGGAAATTTGTACCTTTTGACCACCTTCCTCCAATCCTCCTCTACCCCTCTGATAACCACAAATCTCATCTCTTTCTATGACTTGGTTGGTTATGCTTTTTAGATTCTACACACATAAGTGAGATCATACAGTATTTGTCTTTCTCTGTCTGACTTACTTCACTTAGCATAATGCCCTCAAGGTCCATCCATGTTGTTGCAAATAGCAGGGTTTTCTTCTTTTTATGGCTGAATAATATTCCTTTGTGTATATAGTCCACAATTTCTTTATCCATTCATTCATCGGTGAACACTTAGGTTGTTTCCATGTCTTGGCTATTGTTAATATTGCTGCTATGAACATGGGGGTGCAGATAGCTCTTTGACATAGTGTTTTCGTTTCCTTTGGATATAATCCCAGAAGTGGAATTGCTGGATCATATAGCAGTTCTGTTTTTAATTTGTTGAGGAACCTCTGTACTGTTTTCCATTATGGCTGCATTAATTTACCTTCCCACCAACAGTGCACAAGGGTTCCCTTTTTTCCACATCCTTGCCAGCATTTGTTATCTCTTGTCCTTTTGATGATAGCCATTCTAACAGGAAATTTGCATTTCCCTAATGATTAGTGGTGTTGAGCACCTTTTCATGCATCTATTGGCCTTTCATATATCTTCTTTGGAAAAATCTTTATTCAGGGCCTTTGCTTATCTTTTTTTATTTTTTATTTTATTTTATTTTTTGCTATTGAGTTGTATAAGTTCTTTATATTTGGGGTATACTAACCCTCTTTCAGATATATGGTTTGCAAATATTTTTTCCCATTCTGCAGGCTGTCTTTTATTTTTGTTGGTTGTTTCTTTTGCTGTGCAGAAAAATTGTAGTTTGATGCAGTCCCACTTGTTGATTTTTGCTTTTGTTGCCTGTGTTTTAGGTGTCATGTCCAAAAAATCATTTCCAAGACTCATGTCAAGCAGCTTTTTTCCTATGTTCTCTTCTAGGAGTTTTATGGTTTCCAAGGTTACATTTAAATCCTTAGCCCATTGCGAGTTAATTTTTGTAAGTGGTATAAAATAGAGGTCTAGTTTCATCTAAAAATTATTGAGGACCCCAAAGAGATTTTTTTATGTGAACTAAATTGATTGCTATTTACCATACTAGATATTTCGATGCAAAAATTTTATATATTTATTATATATTTATTCCATTTAAAAAACAAACACATTACTTGTTAACATAAAGAATATATTTTCATGAAAACTATCTGTATTTTCCTTTAAAAATGTAGTGATAAAAGAGGCATTGTTTTACATTTTTACAAATTTCTTTAATGTCCAACTTGATAGAAAAAGCTGGATCCCCTCTCTGCTTCTGTATCCAATCTATTGTGATATGTGTCAAGCACAGGACCAAGGCAAAGGCCTGACAGATTTGTCAGGTGAAGTAACATGGAATTCTTTTTAGGTCTGGCAATTTATTACTTACTTACATAGACAGCAGGAGGAAAAGTAGCCAAAGGTGCCAGCTCCCCAAGTCCCTTCTATAAGGTGACACCAAAATAAAAGGGACCAGATGACTCCATCACACATGGTAGGACACACTCTTGCTGAAAAGTCAATTCTAGACTGCAGTTGAGTGTTTATAGTCTATAGCTATACCCTGGGAGTTGCCGGAGGGAGCCGGGGCAGAGAGCTGCATACCTCATCAACACTCTCCTGAGAGAGATGGGGGGATGACTGGGAGATGACATCTGAGCAGCTCCTCAGAAGCCTCCCAGGCTTGTGTTCCAGGAGGGTCATTCTTTACCCATCCCAAGATAAGGATGTCAGGAGATAACAATACCTGCTGTTGCTTGGTTAGTCTCTCAACATCCACTAAAGCCCAGTCACACCAGTAATTACCTCTCAAATGGGCTATACCAGGTGGTGCTGTCAGGCAAATGCTGTGTCCTTATCCACAGGGGGACCATTGCCTAGTGGCTACACCCTTTTGCCACAGGCTCCAGTCTGTGTAATTGTCAGTCACCAACACTTGTAATTTTAAAGGACTAACTGGCCTGAGGGAGGGCAGTTGTCCAGCCTGCTGGGTGGTTTCCTGAAGCCCTTCTGCACCTCCCAGCTCTGCAGTTGGTGCCTGGTGATGGCTCCCCGACCACCCTTGTCTTTTGCTTTACTGCCACCATGTGGCTGGGCTCCCACTTGTGCACTTGTCCCACTGCCATTGTCCTTCCTAACCATGGCCTTTCCCCAGTGGCAGCATCCCTTACAGTCAGGAGTGTTATATTTAACACATCCATTTCCATAATGCACTCAGCAGGATCAGTTTTCTGGGTGTGTGGAATGTCCATCAAATGAAACATGACACATACTAGTTTCAAGGACCATCGAAAGGCCAGTGTTGGCTGAAACAGCACCTTTGTAACCTACAGAAGACAGCCATGAACTCCACCATTAGCGTGGGGAGGAGGGGTCAAAGATCTGATACAGGACACTTAGGGCCAGAGCTTCGTGGAGTGTGTGGCTCTTTTTCCTTATAAGACAAACAAGAACCAACTTTTAATGGGTGTTACAAGTTTGGCACACAATGGAAGTTTTAGTACAAGGAACATGGAGTTCTTTACTTTGTAAAAGGCCGCATTTTTTCTTTGCCTGAGGGATTCAGTTTTATGAGTCTGCCCACATTATTTCAAGAAACTTTACTTGGCAAACAGGCCTCTGAGTCTTGCTGTGATTTATCAGTCACTCCTGCAGACTGTTGATAACACAGAGGTAGAGGCACTTGGAATCGTTTGGCTTGCTAACCAACAGAACATTATTTTTATAGTGAAAACATTGAGCAGTGTTGTCAGTATGTTGTTAGATCCTAATACTACATGATGAAGTGATAATGTTATTTGATACAAATGTAATTAATTAAAGCTCTAGGACAACCACTTAAAAATATTTTAAACAGGAGTATAAATAGTAAGCTGAAAGTAGACATAAAACAGAAGCATAAAAATAATCCAAAAGAAGGCAGAAAAAGAAAGACAGAAAACTAAAGTACAAACTAAGAAATAAGAAAAAGCTACAGGGTATTAAGTTGTATTCCAAATATGTCACTGATTATATTAAATGTAATTGGTCCAATGTTAACCGCATTTTCTGGTTTTTGTATCTGACATGGGGCCTTGCTGACTAGGGAGGAGCCGCTCCTTCCAGGGTTAGTGGATTCCTAGAGATTGCCAGCATTATCCCTCCAGCAGCCTTCATATGCAAACTAACCATTGCCCCACCCCCACACTCCCTACCCTCTTAGGCCTGTGAGATTTAACCCCCTATCCTAATCACCCCAGGGCCAGGCCTGGGACTACCTAGGGTCAGCCTCTATACACACACACACACACACACACACACACACACACACACACACACACAGGCCTGTTGAAATTAGTCAAACTAGCCGATCCCAAACCTGATCAACCCACACAGCCTGCCTTGCCCGTTCTTTCCCCCCCAAAAAAACATAATACAGGCTTTCTACATTTTCTCTCTCTCTATCTCTCCTTCATCCTCTCCCTGTATGTGTGACTCACCTCTCTCCTGCAGCCCATCATGGTGTGGCATGCCCCCTCCTCTTGGGAACTGTGAGTAATAACTATCTTCTCAATGACAATGGTCTCCTTATGTATTGGCCTCATCATACCTGAATGAAACTGAAATTCTGGGTGCATTTTAAAACAATGAAGCGGGGGTGGTAAGAGGGAGGAGGAGGAGAAGGAGAAAAAGAGAAAGATAAAAGATAAAGCAAGTGAGGCAAAATGTTAACATAAGTAAACACGGGTAAAATGAATATGAACCTTTTTTGTACTATTGCTACTTTTCTGTAAATTTGAAATTATTGCCAAATAATTTTTTTTTAAGGTACAACATTCAGTAATTGGTTAAGGATTACATTCCTGTTACTTGTAAGTCGCTTCTCATCTTCAAATTCTTGCCCTTAAGACTTTGTTACAGCTGCACCCTTCCCTTGGAAATAGTGAGTCAATAAAACATTATTTCTATTTATGCTGATTAAAATTTATTTTTAAAGAGTATAAATAGGTAAGAGAGGCCGTGAATTCCATTTGGAGGCATCTTTGAGCTCGCTGAGTAGGCACCATGAGCAAAACTCACCCTCCTAAGTTGAAAAAATTGATGGACAAGAAGTTATTGTTGAAATTAAATGGTGGCAGACATGTGCAAGGAATACGGCGGGGATTTGATCCCTTTATGCATCTTGTGATAGATGAATGTGTGGAGATGGTAGCCAGTGGGCAACAAAGCAATACTGGAATGGTGGTAATTTGAGGAAATAATATCATCATGTTAGAAGCCTTAGAACAAGCATAAGGAAAGAAAATGGTCACCGGAGAAATCAACTGCTTCCACATATACCCTCTCCACAGCACCTGTTTTACTACACTATAAAAATCAGGTCGCGCATATTTTCATATTGAACTTTTTTGTTAAATAAACTTTCGTAATAGAAAAAAAATAGAGTATAGATGTAATTTCTGGAGAGTAAAGGAAATATAAAAATTTTTATTTACATAAATTATGCACAAACAGCCACACAACCACCCTGACAAACACACCACCTACACTGAAACATGCACTCTTACACCTACATGGAAGCTTGCACACTCACACTCCCAAAACCCCCTGTACATGAGCACACCCAGCCATACATCCCACATACACACCCCTGACTTACACATGCACATACTTTCTACACTTTCTACACACAGTTGAACACCCTGCCTTACACACCCATACACACATAATTTATACACTCCCCACCACACCCATCCACGCACATGCTTTAAAAATCCCCATATATAGGGGCAGCCGTTTGGCTCAGTTAGTTAGAGCATGGTGCTCGTAACACCAAGGTTGTCGGTTCGATTCCCCCATGGGCCAGTGAGCTGAGCTCTCCACAACTAGATTGAAAACAACGACTTGACTTGGAGCTGATGGGTCCTGGAAAAACACACGGTTCCCCAGTAAAGTTTAAAAAAAAAAATTAGCGTGCTGAAAGTTGTGTATATATATTTTAAAAATTCCCATGTACACACTTCACTCATATCCTCATACAGCTAGACACACCCCACACTCATAAATCCCCCCAACAAACCCACATACACATCCCAGTCACACCCTGACACGTAGTCATCATACCCACGAACTCATACATACCTACACATATAGAACCTCACATACATACACACACATGACCACACACACCTCACACACAACCGCATCACACACATGCACTCCACACCTGTGCCCACACCCACACCCTCACAATCACACTGCACAAACACCTCACACACACACATGCACACACACCTTGACATACCTTAACACACAGTCCTACCCCCACATCTACACACACCACACACCCACACACACATTTTTCAGATACCAAAAAGATATGGAAGGCTGTGAAAATGTTCCAGATTAAAGGAAGCTAAAGAGAACTCACAACTTCCTGAAATACCTGACCCTAGGATGGATCCTGTACTGGAGATGAAAAAACATGGTAAAGTACATTATTTTATCAACTGACAAAATTGGAATAGGGCCAACACTCAGGGAAAAAGTGTAGTATCTGTGCAAATTTATAATGTTGATGTCTGCTCTGTAGTTTCTTAAGAGGCTATCCTTATTTTTAAGAAAGACACATGAAATGATTTAAGGGTAAAGAGCCATGAATATATGACTTTCCCTCAAATTGTTGTGAAAAAAAAAAGGTGTGTGTGTATGTGTGTGTTTAGAGAGAGCAAATGATGAGGCAGATGACAAAAAATGTTGATAGTTGACTGGATAAAAGGAATACAGGTGTTCTTTGTAAAATCTTTTCGCAGTTTTTGGTAAATTTGAAGTGATTTCCAAATAAAAAGGTTTTTAAACCATCCAGCCTTTATAATGCTGCTTGAGATTATTGTATATTCAATATGTCTGTTATCTGACTAGTCAGGAAAATCCGTTATTGGGCTGCCATATTTAGTGAGGTCACACCTGGACCTTCTGGTCAGGCAGGAGTGAACGAGACCAGCTCGCTCAACCGACCGCCCCTGGCTCATCAGCCAGGAGCGCACCAAACGGGTCCCTGAGAGGACTGGGTGGGAGACGAGAAATAAAAGAGAAGAGAGACAAAGTGCGGGGACAGGAGGGACTCAGTCTGCTGGTGGCAAAACTGAGACCTCGTTTATTGGGCATACAAGATTCTTAAGGGGAAGCGATTTCCTCATTCTAGGGAGCGATTCCTTAAGCTAAAACTCATGGGCTGAGGAGAAACAATTTCTCCTCAGCAACAAGCTATGTTACACACAATATAAACCAATGATATAGCTAGGCAAGGTTAAACTGAAGCAAATAGAAACTGTCTACAAGCCCACAGTAGAAAGTCCCAAGCATGTGAAGCAGGTCCATGGTGGAAAGTCCCAGAGTGGTGATGTATGTTGAAACTGCAAGTCCATAGTCCATAAGCAACTGAGTCCCTTCGTCCATAAGCTTTTCCTATCAGCAAGCTGGGGTCTTTACTCTTTGCACTTGCGTTGTCTGGAAGCAGTTTAAGGCAGAAGCACCGTCCCACAGGTCCCCACCAAACTGCTCCAAGGCTGCTCACCCCAGGCCTGTATCTACCTGGAGACCCAAGTTTGTCAACCTAAAGCCTCAGTGTCCCTGGCTGGTCCCAGCCAGCTCCCTACACAGGAGGAGGCCCAGGGTTGTAGTGGAGGCTGCCTGGGTTTCAATTCCAACTCTGCCACTTCAGCTTTAAATGACTTCTCTGTGTCTGTAATAGCACAGAACAAGTGCTGTATAAAAGCTTTCAGTTGTACTAACAAAACTTTTATGTTGCTGGAAGAGAGGTGAGGTTTTAATTTTAACAAAATCCCATTCACTAGAAGTGAGATTCAACAGAAATGGTGATGAGAAGCTTGAGTTCCCCAGGGGAACCCCATCTCCTAGCCTGCTGCAAAGACACCAGGGCGGAGAAGCACACAGGGGGGCGGTGCCTCCGTGGCCCCCATTAGCCCTCCTGCTTTCCCTGCAGTACCCATAGATGGCCAGTTGGGGGCAGTCTCTGCAGCGCCAGCAAGTGCCCAACATCCCCAGGCATGTGCCTACCAGGGTGCCTGTGCTGCTCCCAGGAACACCATCTCCCCAGGGCGGACTTATCCAGTGGGCACAACGCCTAGGGACCGTAACAGTCTTAGGAACCCACAAAAGTGTTTTAATTTTTATTTCTTTTAAAATCGGAAGACAAAAATGACTATAATAATATTAAATCCAGCCTGGATTATATTCATCCTTATACCAATACAGTTGTGAAATGTAACTTGTAGTACTTTTTTATGGATGAAGGGGCCCACGAAGGTAAAAGTGCCTGGGGCCCATGAAAGTCACAAGGCAGCCTTGTGTCTCCCCTGCCAACATCCTGCCCTGCTTTGGCTGAGGATGACACAGAGGCAGAGTAACAACCAGGGGAACGGGGGATGTAGGTGGGACTCCAGGAACCAAGGCAGCCCCACCCTGAGGCTGAGGCTAGAGAATCCATGGGGGACAGGGGACAGGAGGACTTTGGGGATCTGATTGTCACAGGCCTCATCTGGTCAGAACAGAGGAAGTCTGGGGGATCCCCCACCCTACCATGCCAGCTGCTGACCTTCTAATGGCCAGATGGGAAAGGGCTAGTGGACAGGGGCCTCTAGACGATGGCCAGTTTACACCCTCAGGAAAGGCTGGTCTGTGCGGATGTATAGCATCTTATTCATCTCATCCTTCTCTGATGGAGACTGCAAACGTCTTCTGTCAGTCTATGCTCCGACAGGTAACCCCTGGCACTGTCCCCGGAGAGTGACCCAAACTATTGTCTCCTTTGAGCCCCTCATCCTCTGTGATTCAAATTCAGCTCCTTTTGAGGTTTTTCACCAACTGTGTCTAACTAAAACATTAGGCCAATCCCTTAAAGTAGCTACATCGTTCTTAATTTATAGATAGAGAAACTGAGGCCCAGAAAGGTCAATTCACCTGCCCAGGGCCACACAGGCAGAAGAGCAATTGTTCTAAAACGTCTAGACTTCTCAGACTGCTCTCTCCTCTGCCCCTTGAGGCTGACCTGGAGTTCCCTGTCCACTCTGGGGAGCCTCCAAACTAACTCTTGAGACCTCAGAGGAGGGGGTCGAGGGCAGGGTCCACAGAGACCTTGCCGATAACAAGCTCAGTCTCCCTCCTTGGTACAGCAGGGGTTGGGGGCACAGGAGAAGCCCCTCCTCATCCACACTCATCGCCTTTCCTCTTCCTTATCTCTTGCTCTCTCCTCCACTCTCTGTGGTTGGCTTCTGTGCCCCCAACCCACTGAGGCTGCCCCCCCCACTAACTTCAGCGGCCTTCACATCTGCACAAACCATGGGAAACCATTCAAAGTCATCTCCCTAGACCTCTTGGCCTCCTGTGGTACTCTGACCACCTTTCTAAATCCTCAGTGCCCCCTTGGCTTATAGGACTGCCCCACACCCAACTCCGCCCCTGCACTGGTACCCTGGAGACCTCTGGCTTCACTCTGCTTGTCTCCACATCCAGGCCCAGCACCCATACCCATCTGGGATGAGTTGCATGGGCTCTGCAGGCTGGGTTCTCTAGATGCAAGGCCTAAGGTGACTTATTGTGGGGTGTTCTCAGGAGGAGGGAGGGTGAGGGAAGCAGGGTTGGGTAGAGGAAAGAGCTGAACAAGGATGTGGGCTACTCGGAGACTAGCTGCAGCCTGACCCCACCCAAAGCACCACTCTTTTAGTCCTGACTTGAGGCAAGAGGCGGGGCTTTTGGGTTCCCTCATCGTTCAGTCACTATCCTCGGGTTTCGGGCTTCCCCTGGAGAAGTTTTGAAGGAAGCTGTGAAGGGGAAGCTGTGAGCCATTAGCAGTTGACACTGGACATTGGAAACAGCTTGGGGATGGGTGCAGCAGCCCAGTGAAGGGGATCTGGGCAGGGCACTAATAGCATCTACTACCCCATGCCCCTCCTAGGGACCAACATCCCGCTAGCACTTCAAAACCAATGTGTTCAAAACTAAACTTGCCATCTTCCCCCACATTCATCTTGTACCTAGACCAGGAATCTGACAAGCCCATGAGCACTCTCTCAGGAAGCACCACCATTGTCCAGCCTTTCAGGGAGTCAACCTGCCTCATCCTCCCTGCAGTGGCTCCATCCCAGTCAGCCCCACACTATGTGAGCCTCTGGGACAACCCTCCTTCCATTCTCCTTTCCGTCCTCACCTCTAGGCCACTGCCCTGGGGGGAGGGGATATGTCCTTGGTAGTCTCCCTCACCATGCACCCCATGTAAACACACACACACACACACACACACACGCACGCACGCACACGCGCGCGCGCGCGCGGAGCTTCCCCAACTTAGTCATGGTAAGTGGGAGAAGGCAAGACAAGTGAAATTGAAACCTGGAGGAAATTGCTTTTACAAAAATTTATTTTTCAGAGTCCAGAAGCCTGAGCCAGGGCAAAGCAGACCCTCAGGATTCTTCCATGGGCTCACGATTTGAAAAAAACCCTTGGATTCTCTGGCCAATTCTCTCAAGCCCTTGGCCAATCTTCCGCCCACCTCTCCGTAAGAGATCACGAAGCCGGCCCAATATGACATTCTGGAGCTGTGCACCGAGAGGAAACAGGTTCCTTGTGGGAGCTGGACCCAGGGTCAAGACCCCCCCCCCAACTAGACACCCCCCTTCCTGGGCCACCCTAGGAGCCTTGGGGCTCCAGTCCACCCTCTGGCTGTGAACTTTGGAGCATGTGGTAAATCCCTATAGCCATAAACAGATGAAGAAACTGAAGCCCAGAGATGGCTACGGGCTCCCAGGGTCACACAGCCCATCACAGCAAAATTGAGACTGGAGCATGGGCTGAAAGCTCAAAACTCTAAGTCAGGGCTCTCAAGCTTCAGCAAGAGTCAGAATCTTCTGGATGGCTTGTTAAATCCAAACTGCTGGGCTCCATGCAGATTCTGACTAGGGACTGAGAATTTGCATTTCTGACAAGTTCCCAGGTGAAGACCACACTTTGAGAACCATTACTCTAAGAGATTGCGGAGCCAGTCCCCGTGGGGTTCAGGTGATGGGAGGAGCCCAGGGTAGAAAGAGCCTTCTCTGCCCTAGATGGTTAACTGATCTATAGGAAGTTCCATGCACTACATCCCATCAGCCCCTCCAACCCAGAAGGGGCCACTCACCTTCTCACAGGTAATGTCAAAGTAGCCATCCTCCTGGTCCAGAGTGACTGTCCCCACACACTGTTTCACCAGCTAAAAAGGGGAGGCTCAAGGTCAAACTGGAACCCCTGAACCACAACCTCCCAACCTCACCCCAGTGTCTGGAAATTGTTCAGCATCTGGGAAGGCACCCGCCAGCACCCCCAGACCCTAGTCCTCAGCCTCACCCCTTTCTCCTTGAAGGCACACTGCTCTGTTGGCCGCCGTGTTGTCTCCAACTGCGGTGTCCTCCTGGGGCACACAGTCTCCTTCACCGTGAAGCTCACAGGCTTTGGGATATTTGGGTTGTCATCCTAGCCAGGGGAGAAAGCAGGGACAGTGGGCTTGGGCTCCTGCTCGCCTTCTCTGATCTGTCTCCCTATCTCCCCCCGCCCCCAACACCACCGAGAAATCAGCTTTTCAACAGCCCCTGCTGTGTGCCTGGCACTGGGCTTGGTGCTGAGGCACAGAGGTGAGGAGAACAGAGCCCATCCTGCCCTCACCAAGCATACAGAGAGCAGGAGGGGACCTCAGACAAGCTCTAAGGAGGCTGAGGGAAATTGGGGCCCTCCTGGAGGAAAGACATTACCACTGGAACCTCAGGGCTGAGCAGAGCTCTTTCCTGCGTGGGAGACAATGGCGAGCAGACGGGGCTTAAAGCAGGGAAGTCACATCCCAGAACCAATGACCCCATTCTTGTCCCTGGAACTCTCAGAAGTCCCTGAAGCCTGAATGGGGGGGTGTGGGGGTCACCTCTCCATACAGTAGTGATTCTAAGGCAGGAAGCTGTTGTGCTGGGAGGGTACACAGCTCTGGGAAGGTTTCCCGGAAGAGGTAGGATCCCACTTAAAGGGAGAAGTGCCTTCCCGACAAGCGGTCCAGCATGAGCAAAAGGAGTGGCAATATGGCCACACCTGATAGAAGCAGGGTCTCCCTCCCCAGCCCCCTTCCCCAACTCACTCCCCCAGGCAGTGGGTCCAGCTCCAGGAGGCGGTAGAGACTAGCTTCTGAGGACCGCTGGTTGAAGCCATCCACAGCACGGAGCACGGCCTCCCTGTAGGTGAGGGCCTGGGCAGTGGCTGGAGGTATGGCCAGGCCCAGTAGCAGTAGCAACAGTGACCACCGCTTCAAGGAGGGGCTGCCGCTCTGGGTCTCCATGGTCCCCAAGTCTGCCTCCTCCCAGCCTTCAGGACCCTCCTTTATGCCCAGCCTGGGCCTGATGCAAAGGCCCAACCAGGTGCCTTCCTGCCCTGCCCATCACTGGCCACCTGCCAGGGTGTGGCCTGGGGCTTGCCTCAGCCCCTGCTGTTGCCTCATGGGGCTTGCTGGGCAGTGGACAAGGTCTGCCTGCTGTGCAAGTGAAGAAACGGTTTCTCCATCTCTCTAGCAACGCCGCGGCCTCTCCTGGGCCCCATCAGGGAGTTTTGGCCAGGGTTGCTCAAGAGAGTTGAGTCCTCCGGGAGAGGAAGGAAGGCAGGCGCCTGTCCTACATCCTTCTACCCACCGTGGCCTCCTCAACAATCAGGGTCATGGAGTGTATTTGCCACTAAATCTCCAGCTCTAGATACTGCCTGGGACCCAGTAGGCACTCAGTGAACATATAATGCGTGAATAATACTAACCATCCTCCATCTAGAGCCTTACCCACCCAGCCAATCCCAAGGGAGACATTTTTTTTTAAGATTTTATTGGGGAATCGGGGGAGGGGGAACAGACAAGTTGCTGTCCTTTTGTTCTTCAGTCTAGTTGTGGAGGACGTCGCTTCATTGGCCCATGTTGGTATTAACATTGCGCTCTTCCCAGGTGAGGCAGATCAGTCGCTGGCCTCTGGACGGCCACTCACAGCGGCTCTTGGCAGCTCATACCGGCTGCCGTCCGCACACGGTGGCTTTTGGCAGCCCACTGCAGCAAGGGCTGCAGCCTATGCCGTCGCCACCGGCAACTCACGGTAGCCCAGCTCCAGGCCGAGCTGTTGTTCACCATCTTAGCTGTAGAGGGCAGTGTAATGGCCCTCATGTGGGATCCAAACAGGGCCCTGCTGCTCAGTGCTGGCGTCCCAAGCCAGCTCTTAACCAACGCGCCACTGGGTTGGCCTCCAAGGGAGACTTTCAAGGCCACACCATCCTGTCCTCTAGACCCAGCCCTCAGCCAGTTTTGATGGGGCTCAGTTCCATCTCTCCTGGATTCTTCCACACTGCTATTCAGTCTGAAAATGTCCCCAGCCCCCATTAGACATGGCCTGTGGCCCTGGCCTCTCCCCAGCCAAACCTGAGGAAGGGTTATCTATAACTACGTTGACCCACTTCTCTCTCTCTCACAATCAAGATCACTGCTGGCTGGCCAGCCCTCACTGGACCCAGTGGCCACTCTCAAGCCTTGTCTTTATCAATCCAGGTGCTGGTGACCCCTCTGTCCTCCTGAAACTGTCCGCACCCTGTTGTCCCCTGAAGCTGCTCTCCTGGTGACTCCTTTTCGGTCTCCTCCAAGGACCCTCCCTGTAATATGGAGGGCTTGCAGAGTGGCATCCTGGGTTGCTTCTCTTTCCAGTCCTCACATCTCTCTTCTCAGAACACCAGTTATCATGGACAGACATCACCTGGCCTGTATCTCTGAGTTCAAGACTCCCATGAATACACCCCCACTGAGTCACCTAGCCTGCTATTTTGGTGAGGTAAAAGCCAGGGAAGCACCCCACCTGCTCCTTCTTCTTCCTGGGGACACTCCCCTCTGACTTCCCCCACCGCCCTGGCCCTGCCTCCTCCCCCTATCTTCTCTCCTCTGACGTGCAGCCATAATCTCCAGACTCTACCTTCTCCAGGCCCCAGGCTCTCCCCAGACCACCCTCCACCCTCCGCAACACTGTCCAGGGGCTCCTTCAAGCTGCCGATTTGGTCAATTCACCCTGGCTTTCAGGAGCTTTCACCCCCTGGACCGGCACCAGGGCCTGGAGTCTTGTTGCTCCCCTAGACCTATCCCGCAGCCCTGCACGCCCCAGGTGTCAGCCTGCTGCACACCCCTAACCACTCGGGCCTCTCTGAGTCTCCTGCTGTTTCTCCCGTCAGCACCTGATGCCCCTGCGCAGCATGCTCGTCACCTTGTGAAGCCTTTCCTGACCTCCAGCCTGACACAGCCACCTCCTCTTCTTTGCTCCCACAGCCTTTAGGAAGGCTCCTCTGATTTGACCCCAAATGACTCCCTGCCCAGTGCTCTCGCTGAGATACTAGGCTGGAGTAGCTGGTGCTGGGACGTGGAGAGAGCACAGCTGGGAGAGATAATAGGCCAAAGTGATAAAGGGGTCCAGAGGCCATGGGGAAAATTCTAGTAGTAGCTGGCCTTTGGAATGGACATATGGTCATGAGCCTGGGAATACCTTGTTGGCCTGTGGGACTCTTTGGGGCTTGGACAGGGCCCCTTGGAAGGTGGCAGCCTGGATAAATGCTGCTGGTTGCACACTCGGTCTTGGGAAAAGGAAGGAGAAATGGGCCTCTGTGCAACCTGGTTTCATAGTCCAGGTATTGCCCCAGGGGCCTCTTGATCAAGTAGAGCTTGCACATCAAGGTCCTTTATAGCGGTTGGGAGGAGGGCCACCCCTAAAATCTCCCCTGGACCCCTCACCTTTTTCTGTTGGCTTCAGGGTCCCCAAGAGCCAAACTGGGAGAGAAGTAGGTATCAGTGTTAGTTCTTAAACTGGGCTTGAGACCTGCCCAGTCCTGCATTCCTCTAGGTCAGATCCAGCACACCCAGAGCCCCTTCCCCACTGGCCGAAGGGGACATTCTACCTCAGCCAACACTGCACACTCCTCCTACTTGGCATCAGCCAGAGCCCAGTAGGCTTCCACAGGTCCTCTGTGTGGATCCAGGGGTGTCGCCTGCCCTCTCTGGGCCACAGCACAGGGGCCAGGCTGCCCGGCTTCCAGAAGTGAGCCCTGTCCAGCACTGGGTACGTGCAGGTGGGAGTCCGCCATGTGAGGCAGGGAGATTGACTCAGACCCTTAGAAGCTATGACTGCCCTGTTTCCTGGGGAGATATGAGGGGAAGCTCGCCCCAGCTTGCCTTTTTCATAATGTCTCATCTCACTGACAAGGTGATCAGAAGATTCTAGGTGATTCTAGATCAGAAAGGAAAGAAAAGAAGAAGTGAAGCTTTTCACATCATGTCTTGAGAGCTGGACTCATCTCATCACGGTGTGGTCTAGGAACCTGGTCCACTGAGGTTGCTGTGGGTTCTGGGGGGCCTTCCACAGATTAGCAGATACTGGAGGCCCCCTCCCCCACTCCAGAATCCCTCCCACACCTGGAACAAGACCCACTTTAGCCGCCTTTCTCTATTTCCTCCCCAGAGCCCTGGAGACTGAAGGTCCCAGTGGCTGCCCTGGTGGAGGCACCCAACCCCTCAGGCCTGCTTGCCCCTGAGGTGACCTTCGTCAGGATGGCCAGCTTGTCTAAAATAAAGGACTTGCAGACAGTTCAGGGAGCACCGCATCCATCCTCAGCCTCTGTCTTTGTGGGCAGGCCACTATTTCTCTCTGTGCCCAGAGTCCGTGGTCACAGGGCTTGGCAGTCAAAGAGCTCAGGCTCCCGCACCCAGCTGCCTGGGCTCTGGGCTCAGCCCTGCCAAGAGCAGCTGTGTGGCCTTGGGCACCTGTGTATCTACTCTGTGCCTTAGTTTTCTCATCTGTAAAACAGGAATGATAATACAATGTCCTGTTTATGAAATGATTGTGAAGGTCAAATGCAGTATGATGTGTGCTCAGTGTTAGTACATTATTAATGTGAGCTCCTGGGTTAACACTTCAGAAGTAAATACAAGACGTAGGGAAATTGGGGCTTCTCAGGCTATCAGCCACCATCTCTCAGGGAATCAGAATCCTCTAAAATGAGGGTTTTGTACAAAGTGGTCCCCAAGGACCCTTTGGACCCTTTGTCCCCATTTTTACAGGATCAACCTAAAACAAACAAGGCTCTAAGGGGGAACTTAGGGGCCAGCTTAAGAAAAATATTTTATTACAGAATCTCAAATCGTATGCTGCAGGGTGGGGGAGGCTCTCAAGTCTAACCACTGTAGGAATCGCCCTACCTTACACTGGATAAGGGGGTATGTAGGCCACGCACCCATGTGACCCTTATAGGACCAGAGGGACACAATCTGATGTAAGACAGCCCAATTTGCTCTTCTGTTCTTTTGCTCTTGGGCATGTTACTTCACCTCCCTGCGCCTCCCTCTGCTATAAAATGGGTCTAGTGAGGTGTGCCTGGAGACCTGTGAGGACTACAGCAACAGTGAACATGCGAGCTGTACTATACCTGTACCTGTACCTGTACCTGTATCTGACACTGCTGCGCATGTGCTCATGAACTACCATACAGACAGCTCAGCCCCTGCAGTGGACCCCAGGTGGACTGCCACCTCTGCAAAGCAGCAAAGGAAAAGTGGTGCCACGGTGTGACCCTGGTGGCATAGGTGGCTCAACCTGCACTGCTGGCAAGTTGCCTCCCCTCCCTGAGCCACAGTCTTCTTGTGCAAAAACTGGGGACAGAAATTCCAACCCTGCGGGACAGCAATACATTGGGTGGAGTCAGATGCACACTCAGGGACAGGATGTGCTTACATCTTGTGGTCAGAAAGGGCGCCAGACTCAGGGTCTGCCCAGACTGGACAATTCTCACTTCTGCCTTTCTTTCACCTGCAAAATTGTACTGCCAGGAGACCTGGAATAGGGGGGTCCGAAGCATCATTGTTTACTAGCTGCATGACTTTGAGCAAGTTGCCCTGTTTTTCTGGGCCTTGATGTCCTCATCTGTAGGATGGGAATTACATGCTCTGCAGTGTTTGCATGGGGACAAATATTATAGTGAGTGAATAAGTACAAGTTCACTGCTACGTCCTGACCTCCCAGAGTTTCTGTGAGTGAGGTCAAGGTCAGGTCTGCTTGCTCTGCAATGGCTCTAGGCCACTGTCCTCCCACAGACACATGCACCTGTGCAAGCTGGGGAGCTGTGCCCTGTCTCCTTGCCAACAACACTGCCCCCTGTCCCAGACCCCTGTCACATTTCCACTCACAGTCAGCCTCTCCAGGAAGTCAACCCCAATATCATCCCCAGCTGGCATTCTCTGTGATGGGAGACAGCTCCCCAACCCTGTCTTTAGTGTCAGGTTGTTCCCCAGGATAGGACCACCTGTTTCCTCAGACAAGAGTCACAGAGGCCAACTGTCGAACTAAGGGTATACCTTCCATGTTCTGGAAGTTTAGCCCCAGCCAGACTGGGTAAAAAGAGCATGACCCAGGGCACAGCCCACCCCAGCCAGACAACCTGGAGGGAGCACCGGGCTAAGGGTTTTGCTGCCTGATAGCCTGGGGGCCTAGCCTCTCTGGGCTACCTCATTTGTGAGGTAATGGCAGCGATTTCCTAGGGCAGTGCTCTGAACTTTTCTCAAGGTTTTTCTAGCTGGTATGATGGGTGACATGACATGTAGAAATAGCACTGAACATGGGGATAATGTGGACCTGGCTTTAAGTCCCTGCTCTGCCACTCTTGGTTGTATGGCGTCAGCTAATCTGCTCCTCTTCCCTAGACCTCGGTTTGGAGCTGGTGGAGGGTGGCAGGGGTCTTTCCAGGCCCTGACTGCCCCACCTGCTGCAATACGCTCTGGGTCCCTTCACAGATGGACATGCTAACCATGGAGGGCGCAGATTCCTATTGTCTCTTTGCTTGACAGGACACAACCCCAGTTACTGACCATCACCATAAAAGGGACAAGGTGCAAGATGGAGAATCCCACCCCTGAGCACTGTCCCTTCAAGGACACTGGGGTAAGTTCCTCAGACACCAGCTCTGTCCTATGTCAAGGCCGTAGGGTGAGTCCTTGGCTTTGTTCTTCCACTAGGTCTGCACCAGGAGCCCAGTGTGCCCTGCTTCTACACCAAGGAAGTGGCATGGTCTGAACTTGTTCTTCTCCCTCACAGCAAGTGAGGAGAACCGCTGGTGTTGCTTCAGACCTGATGAGCAGAGTCCCAGCTTAGGGCACACCTGAGAATCCCAGATCCTGCAGCGGTGAGCAAACCCCTGGAGAAGGGGCAGAGGGACAGAAGGGGAGAGGGTTCAGAAGCCATAACTTCAGGCTGGGAGTCTTCAAAATAAAGGGCAAGGGCCGGAGGGCTGGACTGTCACTTACTCAACAGGCATCTTGGGAGCCTCTACACTCTTCCCAGGCCCTGAGGAGTCTTCTGAGAACCTGAAAACAATGACCCAGAAAAGATGACTCCTAGCTGAGCCCTTACTCTCCTTGGTGACTTGAACAAGCCACTTCACCACCCTGAGCCTCAGTCTCCACAAGGCAGGGAGTTCCCGTCCTTGTCTGTCCAGGGATATCACCTGGGAAAATTCTACAAAGTACTGAGCCCGGGCCACACCCTCACAGGCTGATCTGTTCTGGCAAGGGGTCAGGACCGAGAACTCGGACTGGCCTTCTGAGGATTAAGTGTCTAGTGGATTGTATCATCAGCAAGTGGAACTGGGAGGAGGGTCAACACGAGGTGGGCCCAGCCTGAACAAAGGCATGTGGACAGCAGGGGCTACATGAGGAGACAAATGGGGAGGGGTCAGTGCTGGAAGCAGTGACAGAGGGGAGGGGACAGTGGTCCCCAAGAGACTTAGTGGGGGCCCAGAGCAGAAAACTGAGGGCTTGTTTGCAGCCTGAGTAGGGCAGAAGAGGTAGGCGGGTCAGGAGGTTGCAAAGGGTGGGACTTCCAAACTCCAGAGGAGCCTAGGACAGAACCAGCCCAGCTAGGACATCACCCAGCACAAGGGGTGCCAGCTACACTTGAAGGAAATCAACCGTTTAAAAAAAATCTCCCAGAGTCAATGACCAAAGATCAATTTCCTAACAATCCAGTCAAACAATTGACTCAATTCACTGATTTGTTCAAAACATGTAAGATGTAGCTATGTGATTTTTTATTTTGAGGTGGGTGAGGAGTGGAGTTACAGGGCTCGAGAGCATTGGAGGAGCCAGGTCTCCAGGATTCCAGGGACCCCAAATCCTCTCTGTGTCCTTAACCTCCCCCTTTCTGCCCCCCTCTTTCAGGTGTCACCATCCCAGATTATGTTCCCATGTCTGCTAAAAGCACGTGTAGTAAAATTGCACATAAATCTTCCAAATGTTCCAACCATCTCCTTGGTTAAACCCGCGGCCCAAGGGAAGAGCTGAGATTGCAGGTTGGAGGAGGAGGGAGACCGGAGGGCTGACGGTGACAGGGACTGTGTGGGGGGTAGATCTGGGGCTGGTGGGAACCATGCCATGTGACGTGAACCCCTGGCTGTAAATAAGAGACAAGCTGGATGCCCCTGCTGTCCCTGCAGCTGGTGAAGCGGGGACTCTCTCCATTCGGCAGTGAGCCCTGCATGATGGTCATCTGTGTGCCCACAAGGCAACCTCATTGAAGTGAGTTTTCTTCCAAGGAATTTGCCAATGGCAACAGCACTGAGTGGGGCCCCTGGGGCCCATACTGTCACCAAAGCACCAACCCTAACACTAACCCCTGGGACTGTCATGGTAACAACACTGTGGGTAGAACCTGGGCCCCTTGTGACCTGTACCCCCACACACAGTCTTATGGTGGCTGTGTTGTCTATATAGTCTGGCCACCTAAGTCCAAGGATGTGACCTGTGTGGGGTCCTTCAGGGAACAAAGGGTTCCTGTGCACCCACCTCCTCTGAGCTCACACACTCTTGGGGAGGTGTTACCAGCACTCTCATTTGCAAGGGAGGAAACTGGGGCCCAGGGCAGGATGTGGCCCTGGGAGGGAGGTCTTGGCAAAGTCAGGGTTGATGGCAGGACCCAGAACTCTGGCTCCAGTTTGAAGTTCTCCCTGACTGAATCTGGGGTTTCCTATCTCTCTCAGATGGGCTCCTTGTCCCCCTCAGCCCTCACCCCGCCCAGCAGCACCCTGGCCAGACCTGCAGCTTTCCTGCAGCCCATGGCATGAAGAGACGCTGGAGACTCAGGTTTTTGACCTGCTGCACTCTGGGCGTCCCTTTCTTTTTTGCAGGTCAAAAAAGGGCTAGACTGGCAGTCCCTTTCTGCCCTATGCCGCCTCCCACGCTTCCTTTCCTTCTGCGGAGGTCCCTTGCCCTCCAGCTGCTCAAGGCTGGGGGCAAAGACTACCGGGAGACTTTGGACAAGTATAGAGGGAACTAAGTTGCTCCTAGAGGGACTTTCAGGGCCTCCTTCATGTGTTGTGGAAAATATGGAGCTACCACTGGCCAGGACCAGCTACATGAGTTGCAAAATGAAAATGTGGGGTCCCTTGTTCAAATATTTTTTAGAATTTTAAGACCTCGAGAATGGAGCATTAAACCAAGCACATAGGCCTTCTGAGCACGAGCACCCTGTGTGACTGCAGCGGTGGCACACTCATGAAGCTGGCCCTGCCACCGCCAGCTCCACAGCCATGGCAGGAGGGCTTCAGGGAGTTGCTTCAGGAGTTCCTCAAGTGGAGATTTAAATTGCCTGGGAAATTAAACATGCACTTATGACTTTGATTTACTGGTTCCGTAAAATCTTCTTTAGGAAATAAAGAAGAGCTTTAAACACACACATACAAGCGTGTAACAACGCTGACTATTGCAGCTCCCCATTGCTCCGAAGGGCTAACTGAAGCCCCAGAGAGCAGGGGAGAAGGGGGCTTAGCTTATCAAGGACGCAGATGGGGAAGTGGCCCTGCTGGGGCTGGACCCCCCAGGCCAGCGCTCTTTCCACCGCCCACAGCACCCCCAGCCATCCGGCCCTAGGGGGCAGTCTGGAGCTTTGTGATCTGGCCTCTGGCCTGCTCTCCAGTCCCAGCACCCTCCAAGCCTGCATGCACAGGCACCCACACAATAGGCTGCTTTCCTTGGCTGGAACACCCTCACCCAGCCTTCTTGACCTGCCAGAGTCCCATGCTCCTTAAGGACAAGCATCCCCCCCCCCACTCAGGAAAGCCCACCCTGCCTGTCCTCCCTGCATGTAGTTCTCTATCAGCTCCTTGCTCCACAGTGGAGTCTCTGTGGGAGTCATGACAGTGTGAAAATGTTAGGATCCAGACAACAAGTACAGAATTCCTCTTGGGAATTCTGGGGAAATGCTCAGAAAGCTGGTAATGGTGTCAGCAGGAGACTTTGTTTTGCTCCTGAGAGGTTGAGGAGGGCAGAGAAGCGGAGGGGTGGGGCAGGGGGGTGGGGGCGGGAGGGCAGGAATGAAGTAAGAAAAAGAATTTGAGGCTGGGGCTGGGAGACCCAACTGACATGGGGGCCATGTCCACTTGCTTGTCTGTCTTCCTTCAGACTGTGGGCCTCCAAGGGGATGAGACCTGTTCATCTGTGCCCCAGCTCGGGGTGGGCCCTGCACCACAGAGGCACTTAGTGTGGGGTGGATAAATGGGTACCCAGCCCTGTGAGCTCAGGAAGGGACGCTCAGGATTCTCCCAGGCCCACCCCAAAGAGCGGGCACCGGCAGCTGAGCCAGGAAAGACATGAGCATCCCAGGCTCCAAAAGTGCCCTTCTCGGCTTTTCCACAAGTGAGCAGGGGATCTAGGCACTGTTCCCTGAAGAGAAACTGAGAAAACTCCTCAAGAAAATAAATGTTCTGCTCCTCTGGGGTGGAGACAGATGGGACATGTTCTGGGGAAGTTGATTCTAATGAAGGCCTTGCCATAAAGTAGTCAAGGGCACGGACAGTGGAGCCAGAGTGCCCAAGTTCAGGTCCTAGCTCTGCCGCTTACCTGCTGTGTGCCTTTGGGCAAGTAGCTACCCAACCTCTCTGTGCCTCCAATGCCCTCTCTGTAAAATTGGCCTTGGAAAGCACAGTCCCTCAGGAGGCAAATAAAGGATGAGGCCTGATAAAAGGAGTAAGAGTGTGAAGAACTTGAGACGTGAGCTGGCCCATAATTGATGCTTCATAAACAGCAGCTGTCATTATCAACAGGGTGGGAAACTGCCCCCAAGGGCTGGTCAGGACCTTAGATTCTGGGGTGAAGCAGATGTGTGTTCAAATCATTGGTTTGCCTCTCACCAGCTGTGGCTTCCTTTGAAAAATTCTGCTCTGGTAACCGTTCTCAGCATCAGGTGAGTATGCATTCAACTCAAATCGCCTCAGGCATAACTGAGAAACCCAATAGGAGAACAGGAGAGCAAGCTGTAGAATTGGTCCATTTGGACCGGCCTGCTGGGTTTTTGCTTGGAAAGAGAGAGAACGAGGGGGAGGCAAAATGGAGAGTGAAAGAGGACCAGGTCAGAAATGGGCAGGATGCAGCTAAGTCCTGACATGGTCAGGCTGGACCCTGGGCACTCTCCCTACGCCCGCTCCTAACCCAACAAAGAGGACAGACAAGCTCAAGCGATGGGAGCAGATGGTCCCGCAGAGGCTGGCGCAAGAGTGTTGTCACACCTCCTCCACAACCTGGGGCTCCCACCTTTCTCAATTTCACTCTATTTCCCTTGCCAGTCTTGTTGAGCCAGAATGTTCTTCCCCATTGTGTTCTGTACTCCAAAGCCTCACCTCCCTCCATAGCTCCTCCGACAGCGAGGGCTGGACCCCACTCCTCTACCTTTGCAGGGCCCTTGCCATCTCCAGTTGTCCATCTTAGGGTCCAGCCCCACCATCCAGCTGCAGGCTCCCTATGCAGCCAGCTCTCTCACCATGAGTTCGGTCCACTGGAGCTGCTGGGACCCTTTTCTGTAAGCCAGCTGGCCACTGTAGGGCCTGCCTCAGTTCACCAGAGGTGGTCTAACAATACTGGCCCTCCCAGAGGGAAGGGTTTTGGGTCTCAATCAGGTTGTCCAATAGAAATGTCTGTGATGAAGGAAGCATTCTATATCTGTGCTATCCAATATAGCCATTAACCATATACGGCTACTGAGCACTTGAAATGAGGCTCATATAACTGAGGAACTGATTTCTTCATTTAATTTAATTTTCATTACTTTAAACTTAAGTAGCCACATACATGCAGGACAGTGGTGGACACTTTTTTCCATGGCCTTCTTCCAAAAATTTTCTCCTCCTTTATAGCTTCCTATTCCAAGTGTTTATGGCAAACGAATGGCCTTTGACAACCCAAAACGTATTAGCCCTTCCCCACTCAGCTCAGAGCCAAAAGGAACCTCTCAAGATTGACAGAAATGGGTTTCTGTCATGCCCACATCGACTTGAAAGAGAATGGACCTCTCAGAGGGAGGCCTTTCTCCCAGGGCCATGTTCTATATCACAAGTCCCACCTGAGATCTGCTCTACCCCTCAGAGCGCAGGCCCCTCACAGCTCCCAGAGACGGCTCTTACACACCTTCTTTCATCCATAGAACACCCTCTGGGACAGGCAGGGAGGGTTGTGGTGCTATTGCCATTTCACAGATCAGTAAACTGAGGCCGGCCCAGAACAGACAGAGCAACTTGCCTGACGCCAAGCTACTAGGAGACAGACGTAAGGCTGAGGCCCCGGTTACCCCCAGGCTCTCCCAGCCTCAGCTCACCCTGTCATCCCCACCAGTCCCAACCCCCATCCAAGAAATGATGGGAGGACAACCAGGAATCATTTTGGAAAGGGTAAGCTCTGACACTTAACCAGAAATTCCATTCCTGGGTGTTTCCCTTCAAGAAATGAAAGCTCCACACAAAAACTTGTACAAGAATGTGCATAGCAACTTTAGTCATACGAATCAAAAACCAGGAACAACCCAAACGTTGATCAGCAGGCTCCTCAAACTGTGGGCCATCCACACAAGTTACTGGAATGCTTCTTACCAGTGAAAAGGAATGAACTGCCAACATAGGAGCATGCATCTCGAATGAACCTCATAAACATGATGCTAAGTGAAAGAGGCCAGATGCAAAAGATCATGTATTGTATGGTTCTGTTTATGTGAAATTTCCAGAAAAGGCAAAAGTATAGTGAGGGGAAGTAGACCAGTGGCTGCCAGTGGCCAGGGTTAGGAAGAGGAGGTTGACCACAAAGGAGCATGAGGGCATGTTATGAGATGATGAAAATGTTCTACATCTTGATTGTGGTGGTCGTTACACGATTATATGCATTTGTCACAATTCATGTCATTATACTGAAAATTGTGAATTTTATGGTAGATAATTTATACTCGTACCTCAGTTTTCAAGGTTGCAAAGTGAGGAGCTAAGTGCTGGCAATATATGGACATAGCTTTCCAGAAAGGAGTGTTGTTCCCTCTCCCCAACTCTCTGTGACAACAGAGCCCAAGCTTATATGAGCTGGGCCTTGGGCCCACTGAAGGTGAAAAAAGGCGTGAAGGTGAGGAAAAGGAGCCTGCAGCTGCCCCCTCCCAGCCCACTGAGGGGCCCTCTGCGTGTGCCCAGGTTAGAGAGGCCCAGGCTGTGCTCAGGAGACCACCAACCTGGGCCAGGGATAAGCCCCTTTCTCTATATATTTCTGTTTCCTCATCTATAAAACGAAGGTGGGGACTGCATCAGATTAAGTGGGTACTTCTGAGATTTACCTCTCTTTTCACAGAACACACAGACATCCCAGGAGGCCTGGGGCATGCCTTGGAGTCTGGATTTTGGGCTCAAAAGATTGGAATGGGCCCACTCCCAGCTCCCTCTAAGGCAGCTATTGCTCAGGACTGAAAAGAGACAAGCCCGGAAAACCATGACCCCTTCTCCCCACTCCCTCCCCATCCCCCCATGGCATCTTGCCTAATGTGGGCATTTGTCAACCAGCTAACAGCAGGATGGTGCAAGAGACTCTAACTCAACCAGGATGGGAGGGAACCCCAGGAACAATTTCACCTCCCAGAGGCCCAGGGTTGAGAAAGACTGGGACAAGGCAATGATACCTCAGGTCCAGCTTGCTGGCCTTCAGCCCCATCCAGCCCCCAGCACAGTGTTTCCTCTCCTCCTAGTACATTCTGTGGAGGGCCACAGGACCCAGGTGCAAGCTGTAAAGAGAGCTCAGCTTGCTCTCTAGGACCTCTGACTTCCAGAAGGAGAAGCCCAGGAAACCTCACAAGAAAATTTGACCCTTTGGGATGAAGCCCTCCCCTGCTCTAGAGCCTACTGTGGCTCTTTATTGCCCCAGTGGCCTCTTTTCCCTGCCCTCTGCTGCCTCTGACCTAACTCTGGCTTCATCACCTCTGCCTGCTGGGGAATCACCTCTCCCAGAATGCCCCATGCTTGGCACTCACTTGCAGTAGTGCGCATGGCTGCAGTGTCACACACTCAACAGTGTCACATTAGCACAGGACCAGGGTAAGGAACAGTGAGGATCAGCAATCCCTCGCATTTCTTTAGTACACTTTATTTCAAACTTCCAAAAAGTATTTATACTGCTTGCTTTGTTCTCTCTTGCTAACGCCTCTAGGTGGTAGATTGATCAGGGTCATTCCTCCCATTTCCTTGAGGGGTAATACTGGGACTCACAGTGGTCAAGAAGCTGACACATAAGATAAAGGGCCAGCAGAGGCTAACAACACAGGTTGGGGCTCCTGGCACCTGCAAAAGGCTTTGGAAATAGATCCCCAACAATTGCCATGCATTCAGTTTTTCACGTGTGCTTAGTTTCCAGCCCAAGTCCCTCTAATCAAAGCTGTCTTTTCTCCCAACACACCTCAGTTCTTTCTAGGAGCATATTCTACCGGGAAACAAGTGCCCTCTGGTGGCTTCCTCGGGTGCTACGCCAATGCCCACCAGGGGAAAGAGGAGCAGACAAATCCTTTAACCTTTTCAGGACAGAAAAGGGACCCTCGAGACCTGCCTCACCACCCCAAGCCATAAATTCAGTCCATCTTCCATGGGGAAGGGGGGGAGGAAAGATGGCTTCTCAGAGGCTCTTATAAGCCTCTGACTTCAGGATAACATTCAAATTCTTAGTCTTCATTCACTCCACAAACAGTTTGCTTTATCGCTATGAGCCATGCGCTATACTGCTGCTGGGAACAAGAGGCCATGACGCCCCAGAAGAGCTTATCCAGGAGGTCCAAGGTGGCTCTCTCTCCCTATGCCTGGCTGCCACCCTTGGGGAGCCAAATAATTTCCTCCATCATGACCTCTCTATAGCATTTTTTTAAAGGAGCAACTGGAGAGAGGAGGAAAATCTGGAGAATGGTGTCCTGAAAGCCCAGTGAAGCAAATATTTCCAGAAGGGAGTGATCAACTGTATCCAGTGCTGTCATGGGTGGCTGCTGAGCAGAATAGGACAAGGTGAGCTATCTGGACACCGGATTCAGCAAAATGAAGGTCCCTGGAGAGCTTGCCAAAAGCCATTTCTGTGGAGTAGGAAGGTTGAATGTCTGATTGGCGTGGGTTCAAGAGAAAATGGGAGGAGAGAAATTAGAGACAGTTTTTTTTTTTTGAGTTTTACTGTGAAGGGAAGGAGTACAGCTGGAGGGTAAAGTGGGGTCAAGGGAAATTTTTACTATTAACAAACATTTCATTGAAGTATACCATTCATACAGAAAAGCAAACAAATCATGAGTGTGTAGCTCAGTGAATGTCCACAGAGTGAACACATTCATATAACCAATACCCAGATCAAGAAAAAATGTGACAAGTTCCCCGAAGTCCTCCTCATGGCCTCTTCCAGTTACCCTCCAAAGATAACCAGTACCCTAATTTCTGTCTCCAAGGATAGAAAAGCAGGACTTTCTATTTTTTAAAAGTTTATGTCAGGGCCGGCCAAGTGGCTCATTGGTTAAGAGTTGGCTTGGGAGCACGAGCTCTGAGCAGCAGGACAGCCGGTTTGGATCCCACATGGGCCAGTGACACTGTGCCCTCTACAGCTAAGATGGTGAACAACAGCTCGACCTGGAGCTGGGCTGCCGTAAGTCACCAGCGACAGCGTAGGCTGCAGTGGGCTGCCATAAGCTACCATGAGTGGCCGGCAGCCAGCATGAGCAGTCAGGAGCCACTGTGAGTGGCCGTCCAGAAGCTGGCGACTGATCTGCCTTGCCCAGGAAGAGCACAATGATGATACCAACATGGGCCAGTGAAGCGACGTCCTTCACAACTAGACTGAAGAACAAAACGACAGCAACTTGTCTGTTCCCCTTCCCTGATTCCCCAATGCTGTTCCCTCCTCCAATTCCCCAATAAAATCTTTAAGAAAAAAAAAATTTATGTCAATGGAATCAAATAGCATGTCCTCTTTTGTGTTTGGCTTATATTCATCATCGATTGTGAGGAGTGTGGGTAGTTCTTTCCTTTTCATCGTTATATGAAAGAGCCTCTATTTACCCATTCTATTGTTGATAGGCATTTGGGTTGTTCTCTGCTTGAGGCTAAAATGAATAATGTGGCTATGAATATTCATTTATGTGCTCTTTGGTTCATGTATGAATCTGAACCATACTGTGCCACCTCTTACCTTCCCAGAGCCTTCCTATGGCGACTTCCTTACCTCCCACCTTTCCCACCCACATGACCTCCATTTGGCCACCTTCAGTGCACTTCTGGACCACGGATTAGCTATTCCCTCCCCGTGGTCCCTTCCCAACACCACCTTCATGGGCCTCTCTTGCTACATCCTTGCTACAGGCTTTAGTGCTGATGCTCCCCAGACCCAGTCTTGTAAAACACTCTTCGCACACCTTCAATGGACATTACCATCCTCAGGCTAATAAACCCCAAATCCTTTTCCTGAGTGCCAACCCCAGACAGTACACAAACACAAAACTGAGTTCATCGAATTCCTCTAAGAACTCTGTTGCCTAATGTTGAAATAATGGTACCACCAGCCCAGGTGCTTAAGGCATTACCTAGGAACCATTCTAGATTGCTCCCTCCCCTTCCCCCACTGCAACTCTCAGTTATCAAATTCCAAGGAGCTCTACCTCCTTCCTGACTCCCAAGGTCACTCCCTTTCTCCTGTTTCTGAGGATTTTTCACCCAGGACTCTTTGGCTAGCCCCTTCCTATTCCCCAGGCTTCCCCACTCTCCCTCATTGATCCACACTGTGGCAATTCCGATCCTGTATCTCTCACCCTCCACAACCTCCACAGTCTACAGGATGAGGCTGAACCCTTCAGTAGCCTCTAAGTCCTTCAAGAATTGTCCCCTTCTTTCCACTTGGGTCCCTCACAACCATTCCCATGTGCCCATTCCTCGGACTCAGACCTAATTCCCAGAAAATGCTGTTCTCGCTAGCTGACTTCTGAGGGCTTTTTCGGAAGAAAGCGCCCCACCTCACCCCGCCCCAAATTCCCCTTTTCCAGCAACCTAAGCCTTCAAGCTTCAGCAGCTTTAATCTTCTTTGGGAAGTCCCCCCTCTCCCACCCCTCCAGCTTTTCCCATCTCCACCTCCTTTCCCTTCTCCAGGTCCCACCAACCCCCCACAAATTATCACAGCAATTATCATAGTGATGGTTCCATTATTATAAGGAATGTCCTGTGAGATAGTATTTGGCAGATGTGAGCCTCCTTGGTAGGAATCGTGGGATATTATTTCAAGCCCTGGATTTGTCCCAGCGAGCAATGAATAAACATTTGCTGAATGAATGAATGCAAGAACAGTGATATGGAGCCAAATATTAAAGTACACAAAACAGGAGGAGCTAGGAGAGAAATTTTTCAGATGTTTAATGGAGGAAAGTATTTCGAATAGTGCACACAGTGGGGGTAGGCACCACAGACCGTGGGAGCTGTGACAACTGAGAGGATTAAATAGCCTGAGGCTTCTGGAGGGGAGGGGTGGTCATGGCTGGAGCTTGAGGGCTTGAGGGGGGAAAAGGAGATGAAGCAGGAGAGCAGGGTGCCTCACTGTAAAGGAACTGCTGTTCTGAGAAAAAGGTTTTAGTCTTCAGTCTGTCAGCAATTGTTTTGAAAGGAAAATGGGCACATGTAAAACATTAAATCAGAAAAGAAATTTTTCTTTTTCTACAGAAAATAAATCTGATAAATTAATGGGAAAGTTTTGAGTTTTTTTTTTTTTTTTTTTTGCTTTTGTTTTTAACAAGGGGAATCCCTTCTCCAAATAAAATATACAGGGCACTCCAATACATAATGCAGATTTCAAAGCCAAGTTTTTGTGGTTACCAGAGAGTGGCAGGAAAGAGCCAGGAGCCCTGCTGGGATACCTCACTGCTTGAGAAACAGCTGTAAGGGCCCAGTAGCTCAGTTGCTTAAGAGCTCGCTCAAGAGTGCAAGCTCTGAGCAACAGCGGTTCGATTCCCAGCCTGAGCTGCTGCTGAGCTACCAACAGGGCAGGATGGCTCAGCTAAAAAAACAAAAAAAAAAAAAAAGAGAAACAGCTGTAGTCCATCTCTGTCACCACTCACAGGTGGAAAGGGAGGCCTGCTTTTCCCCTCTGCATCATCTTCAAGTGGCCACCATCTCATAGTAGGCCCTTGTAGGATCCCCTTCAAACTGCTGTCTCCACCCTTGTCACTCTCTAATCTGTTTTCCACTCTGGAGCTAGGGTTATCTTTTAAACACGTAAATGTAAACTTTGAAATTGTTTCCCATTGTCCTTAAGATAAAGTTCAAGTTCCAGAATGTGGTCTTCAAAGCCCTGCAGAGGCTGGGCCTCCCCAACCTCCTCTTCTACTTGTTCTCTGCCACACACAGGGGACTCCTTCCAGCCTCAGAGCCTTTGCTTAGGGCAAGTCCCTATGCCCAGAGCACTCTCTCCCGCATCCTTAGGACTTAACCTTCTGGACACTTCTCAGGGATTCCCCATCAGATTCCCTTCCTAAACACTCTCAAAGAATTCCCACTTTTTCTTTGCAGCATGTATTCAATCTACATGTACTGAGGGGGTCTCTGAACCAGGAACTGGGTGGTACTAGAGAAAAGGAAAGATGGGGTCCTTACCCTGTTGAGTTCATAGTTATTCGGGCTGACTCACCCCGATTAAATAATCACAGAAACAAAAGTAAACACAGGATGCCTGACAGGTGGATAATAACAGGAGAATGTATCAGTTAGGGTGTCTGAGGGTAGAACTTTCCTGGGAAGGGTGGGTGTTAGCTGAGTGAAGTGTGTATGGGTGTGAAGAGGATGATCCAGCATTCTCCAAGGAAGTATTGACCCTGCCTGTTTGGATCTAGCAAACTGGTAGGCTCTCAGTAGAGAATGAATGAATGGGCAAACATTGACTTGCCCCAAAAGAGGAATTAGATTAGAGCTCAGACCTTCCAATATACAGTGCAAGGCTCCTCACTTCCCCTAGTGAGAGTATGCCTAAGTGAATGGGGAAAAGGGTTTGGTTAAGTTATGCTTTTCCTTTTGCGCCACTTCACAATTAAAGATGGTCCCAAACATAATAAAAAAAATCACACTCAACACTTGAGTCAACCTTTAAAAAGGAAAAAAAAACCACCAATGGTTCTCTGACATTTCTGACACCAAGTTTTTATTCCAGTATTTGGACCTGCTGATGGAAATGCTTTAGTATGTTAATCCTCTTGGGCCGATCCCAATCAGGGAATGTCTGCTCAGGCAAGGAGAGAGGACTTTCCATTCCTTTATTGAAGCATGAAACAAATATTGATTGCATATTTACAATACATACACATACAAAAAGTTCAAAATGTTGAGTTTTTTCCTTAAAGATAGAATTACAGATGATTTTTAAAATTATACTTATCTCTAAGTATACATATACTTTCTAAAGCTATAATTATTTTGCCTTATTTGTATAATACAAACCTTTGAAAGCAAAAGCTTTTGAAAGAAACATTAAATTTAATGAATTTAATGGTAGTCCCTAAACAGAGGTAGTGGTCATAATTTCCACCAGGCACCTAAAATAAATACACAATCTAAATAAGCAGAGTTTTTTTCTCTAAACATGCTGGCTGAAGACAAGTCCTCTTGCAGCCTGATTGCTGTACCTATCTGTACCTCTCTTATAAAATCAGTCATTGTAGGAGCTGTCACTGGGGCAGGGGATATAAAAGTAATTATGGTCACTTATAAAATGGGGATAATCCCTCTTTCACAGAGTTGTTGTAAGGAATAAATGAATTAATAAAGCACTTTGGAAGTGTCTGGCACATACGCACTATCTAAGAGTTAGCTATTATTAAATTTATGGTATTGCTATCTAAGAGCTCCTAGGTTAAGAAAAGGGTGGGAGAGGAGGAAATGATTCTCAGAAAATATAGTAAGAGCTAAAATGGAGGTGAGCAAAGAATGCTGAGCCCCACAGCCCAGGCCATATCGTAGCGTTCAAGTCTTGTCTGGTCAGCAGTTCGTGGCCAGCACAGCCCTTAGGGTCTTCGATGGCCTGCTTCACATGAGCGTTAGCGCTCTGGAATTGGGACCTGGCGTTGGGGCGGGGCAGCGCCCAGTACTTGGATCGTTCAGTTCCCTTCCCCGTTATAAAATTGGGGCGTGGAGGCCCAGCGCGGAAGAGAGGGGCTCACAGTACCGCACGGTTATAGGTCGAGCCACGGCCGGGCTTGGCCTGGTCTCCTGTGGCCCGCCGGCCTTCTCCAGCCTCTACATTCCCTCAGCGTGTGGGGGGGCGACTGGGGGGGGGTGTCCTGTAGCCGTAGCCCAACGAGGGTAGGAGGTGACTGGCCTGCCGAGCGGGGTGGGAACTACGCTTCCCAGGATGCAACGGGTAAGAGCGGCCTTTAGGTCTCGACCGGCGTCTCGCAGATCCTCCTGGGAGTTTTCATTGACCTCTGAGCCCCATCTCATTCGGATCAGCTCCGGTCTCTCTTAGGCCCCGCCCCTGTCTGAAAGCGGGTGACTTCGCAGAGTCCCGCGAGCTGCTTCTCCCCTTCCCACTCTTATTGGTCCAGCCTAGCTGCCATTCGGGAGCAAGGAGGAGAAGTTTCTTACTGATTGGTGGGTTCCGTTTGGCGCCAACTAGGAAAGGGGGGCGGGGCAGCGGCGGTCTCCAGTAAGCAGCTATTACCGCGAAAGGCCTTCTCTCCGCAGCGACAGCCCGGGGCAGGAGGTGAAAGTCGACTTGGTTCTTTGAGATCCCGGGCTGGGCAAAGGTGTGAGAAAAAAGCTAAGAGAGTGTGAGCCCGGGCCGTTGCCTCTCGGCTCTCTCCCCTCCCGACCTGCCGCGTTTGTTTGGATTTAATCTTCAGGTTGCGGGCGCTCGCCCGCCCGCTGGCCTCGCGGGGTGAGAGGGAAGCACCCGTGTATGTGGCTGGCGCCTGCCGGGTCCGGACACCCGCCGGTCGGTGCCGGCAGCCGCGTCTCTGAACCGCGGGGTCGTGTTTGTGTTTGACCCGCGGGCGTCCGCGGCGGGGCGCGCGGCTGAGGCCAGTGCCGGCGGGGCGGGGCGGGCGCGGCGGAGGCGGAGAAAGAGAGAGCGGGAGCCCTGGGAGGCCTGGCGCAGCCATGGAACTGGGCCCGGAGCCCCCGCACCGCCGCCGCCTGCTCTTCGCCTGCAGCCCCCCTCCCACGCCGCAGCCCGTCGTGAAGTCGCTGTTTGGCGCTACAGCCGCCGGGGGCCTGTCGCCTGTCACCAACCTGACGGTCACCATGGATCAGTTGCAGGGGCTGGGCAGGTGAGGAGGGACAGATGAGCGGTGCCGCAGACTGCTGACCTCCCAGACCGTTCTTGGGGGGATCAGGTCCGGAGAAGGGCCAGACCTTTCCGCCACTTGGGGGCGGCCCCGCCTGGCGGGGGGCTCACCATGTGCACTCTCCCCCCAGGCGGAATGTTGGGCGGGAGAGGCCGTTCGGACCCTCCAGGGCCTCCCTCAGTCCCGAGCCAGGTCTGGTAGGGGATGGGGGTGTCACCTTAGCCACCCTTGTCGGATTGCCCTGTACTCTTTCTGTTGCTGTCCCAGGGAGCTTTTTGAAATCTACCCCCATGGGCGAAAAGCAGGCCCTCCTAGGCTCTCACTTCCCTCTTTGCTGAGCTGCCTCGCCTGGATCTTAGTTTCCTGTGAGCTTTGTTCCTTCTCAACAAAGGGACGTGGCATTTTCTGTCCTGGGCTTTGTGCAAAATCATCGCGATCCTTCGCCCCGTGCACATTCCTAATGTCCACCCCATGCATCCCTAAAGCCAGGCCTTTTTACTCAACTTTCCATACTCAAAAGCTCCCTGGACGTCTCTTTATAGCAAAAAAACAAAACAAAACAAAATACATCCCACAGTGTTTGTGGTGAAGCTGCTTTCTCTTCAATCTTGGACATCCCATTTTCCAAGTGAGCACATGTGTCGGTTTTCCAGCCTCTTAAAAGCAGGAACTTGTCCTATTTATTTTCCTCCCTGCCCCTAGCACAGGACCTGGAGCACATGCTCTCGTTTTAGGAAATACTCCAACATTCATCCATAGTCGTCCTGTCCTACAATGTGACCCAGGCCAGGCCTACCCACCCACTCCTTTCTCATCTTTTATGCTTTCACTGCTAGCTAGCCGGGTGTTCCAGGTGGCAAAGTGTTCTGCCGTGGGGTCTAGAAGTCATGATAGTTGATGGTAGGCCTGGCTACTTGCTAACCTCATGGCCTGTCTCCTGTATGTAACCTTTTAGTGATGTCCTAGAAATCCAGAGAGAATTATTTCTTTTGGTTTCAGTGAGTATGAACAGCCACTGGAGGTGAGAAACAACAGTTTGCAGAGAATGGGCTCCTCTGAGTCAACGGATTCAGGTATTCTTTTAAGTCCTCCACATTTTCATGTGTCTGCTGTGTGGGGATCAGTCCTTGGCATTTGAGGAAACGTGCTTTCACCTAGGAACTTTTTGTGGCATTGTGGCAAGGGAGAACGTTAGTCGGGAGTTAACACCTAACTTCCTGGCAGGCTATCTAGACATCAGGGAGGAGAGGTGTGTGCTCGTCAGGCACTGGTGGGTCTGGGCGGTGCTGAGCCGCGTCTTCTCCACCTGCTGCCTTTGGGGAGATGGGCACCTCACTTGGTGTTATTTTGTTGAAGGCAACAAATACTTGCCTTGCTTGTCATGACATAATTGTATTTCCTAAATCCCTAAATTACGCATATGATCTGACAAGATAAACTATTTGAAATCAAAACTATTTCAGAAAACTGGCACTACCTGTTCTTTCCATGGTTGGAACTCACAGAAAGTTACTGGGTAATCTCTTATCTGAATAACCAAGCAAGCCTTAGAAGGTTTGGTTTAATTCACTCTCTTCAAATCCTGTTTTCCTTGATCATATTGACAAGTAGGGAAGGGGGATTGGTAACTATACCATGAAATATTAAGACTTGTGCAAATGGTAAGTTTTTAACAAGAGACTCAACTTCAATTCTGGCAAACCATCCAAGCCATGAGTTTTTTGTTAACTGGCTCAAAGAAACAGTACTAGGAGTTTTATTTATTTATTTATTTATTTATTTAAATAACAAAATGGTGTTTTATGTATTACTTTCTGAGAGATGTTTTAATTTCCTACAGGTTTCTGTCTGGATTCTCCTGGGCCCTTGGACAGTAAAGAAAAGTATGTATTCACTGCTTTTAAATGTGCTTGGAAAGAACTTTCCTGGTTTTTTAAATGAAATTTGTTGTGCTCTGGACTGGCGCTCTGGATTTAGCTGTCCCAAGTAAAACTGGATCCTATGAACAGTCTGGTCTCTTTCGAGAATGAGTAGTTTGTGTCAGCAGTTTTCAGAACTTCTCTGCCTTTATTGTAGCTGTAATTTGATGTTCTGTTTGAGCCTCACCAAGCCCTTGCCCCACTCTAACATAGCCTTAAGAGAATGTGTGTATTTTAAGAGAAGACCTGGGTTTGCTTTTTGCACCTTGAAGCCCAGTGTTGGGGGTGCTTGTGAGAACAGGACAGCATCAGAAATCTATTCTTCCATCTTGCCTAAAATGGGAATGTTTGACTACCCTCTAAACTGTATCTTCTGATATGACTACCTCTTTACTTTATTCTCATTATTTACCTTCTGATTTCATTGCAGCCTTGAAAATCCCATGAGGAGAATAAATTCCCTACCTGTAAGTTCCTTTGCTTATTTTGAACTAATACCTATTATTTGCTCCTTAGCTACCAGTGTGACCTTGATAGTAGAGCTTACTTTAGACAATGAAGACTGCTTTTCCTTACTCATAAGCACTCAACTCCTCCTAAAGCTTCAATAATGGCCTCTTGTGGACTTTTCCCATCATCTGTAATTATCAGAGTTTTATCAAATTAGGAGGGGTTCTTTTATGCAAATGATGTTATTTAGGTGGCGGGTGGCAACCCTAATCCCTTCTGAGCTCTGTAGACCTTGTGGGGTTAAATTCCCATGTAGTGGGAACTTATGTATAGCCTGTGTTCTGGCAAGGTGGAGGCCTGGCCATGTTTACTGCACTATGTGAGGAGAAAAGCACCTTCCCCCCCACCTTTTCGTTTGCTTTTGAGAACTGGGTTGCCATCGGATTTTCATTTGTGTACCCTAATTCCTTTTTTTACTTTGATAGCAGAAGCTCTTGGGGTGTAGCCCAGCTCTGAAGAGGAGCCATTCTGATTCTCTTGACCGTGATGTCTTTCAGCTGATGGACCAGGATGAGAACAAGGAAAACGTGAGTGTGGCATCAGTGTACTAACATAGGGCAGAGGTAAAACCCACAAGTGTCAGTGGCTGACAGAGAAGTGGCTGGGCTGCTTTCTGGGAGACTAAACTTTCATCAAAGTCAAGATGGTCTTTGGAGTCAGAGAAACGTGGATTTGAACCCTGCTGCTTACTAGATGTGTGATCTTGGCGAGTTCCTTTTTTAGGTTTCTTTGTTTCTTTATAAAATAGGAGTAGCCCTACCTTGTAGAACTGCTGTGGGAATTAAATGAGATAACGTAGTTAAATCATTTCCGACGGTTCTTGGCAGGTAGGAATTGCACAGATGGTAGCTCTTAGGAGTAATTATATCTATGAATAGATTATCTGGAAGGGTCTGCCCAGGCCTTCATTTACTTTTTTTTAAAAGATTTTTATTGGGGAATTGGGGGATGGGAACAGTGCTGGGGAATTGGGAGAAGGGGAACAGACAGACAAGTTGCTGTCGTTTTGTTCTTCAGTCTAGTTGTGGAGGACGTTGCTTCACTGGCCCAAGTTGGCACCATCATTGCGCTCTTCCCGGGCGAGGCAGATCAGTAGCCCATGGCAACCCACTGCCACAGGGGCTGCAGCCTACGCCATCTCCAGGTTGAGCTGTTGTTCAGCATCTTAGCTGTAGAGGGCAGTGTCACTGGCCCTCATATGTGGGATCCGAACCAGGGCCCTCTGGCGTCCCAAGCCAGTTTTTAACCATCGCGCCACTCGGCCGGCCCCATTTACTTTTTTCATTGACCCTGGGGAGAGTTGTAAGCTTAGGAAAAGGCTGCTTGACAGTATTTGAAATAACAGCCCAGCAGTCCCAGGGAATTTCAGAGTAACTGCAGTGGTAGCTTAGAGGGTGAGCTTGTGGTCCACCCCAAAGTCCAAGAACGCCTTGGCCTGGCTTTTCTCTCACACCTGACAGGGTGCTTTGCACAGGTAGGCATCAAAGTAGTTAAATGAATTAGCTCAACTTTTCCAGTCTTCTTTCTCACTGTATTTCCATATGTATTCTCTCCCCTTTTCCATTCCCTGCTAAAATGCCACAGTTCACAACCCTTATAATCTTCCAGACTTAGTGTATAACCTACTACCTCCACAAACTCTCCCAGCGATTCCTTTGGCAACTTGTGTGGTGGTGTCCTAAGGGAGAATACAGAAATAAGAGCCTGCCTTGAGTGCTTGAAAGGCTGCGTCAGCCTCTGTATAGTGCTTTCTACGGAACAGTCCAAATCCGTATCCCTGCCTGCTCCATCCCCACTCCCATCCCCCCACCCCTCCAAACCTGGCTTCTCTGCTTGGAGCTTTGTTCTGGAAGGGAAGCAGCATAGGTTAAAGAGCTTTCACTCCGGAGTCATCCTGTCTTGCCATGAAGCCAGATCTTAGGAAAATCACTTAACCTGTAAGGACTAGTTTCATCTTCTGTGAAGTGGGAGTGATTGGGCTGTAGTTGATGGTCAATGAGCTAATACACAGAAAGTACTCCGTCCTGTGTTGGCATATAAGTACTCTGATATTAGCTGGCACCTCTCCGAGCACTTAATAATGAGTTCTTATGTGGATATTTTAGGGTAGGGGGATTATGAGTGCTTTTAAACTTGAAGTAAATGGAAGCATACACTGTGCAGTCTATCACTTCTGACTTCTCTCACTCAGTATTAATGAGATTCGTCCATGTTGAGTAAACCAGTAGTTTTTTGTTCCCTATTGCTTTTAGTATGGAATACAATAATTTTAAGTGGAAAGAAGTTATCTCCTATGGGAAGGAAGAAGGTAGAAAATATAAAGCCCTCACACATTAGAGTGAAAAGTTCTAGCTCCCGTCATTTTGAAATGACTTTGCTTTAGGTTTTAGAAAGTTGTTGATTTAGCTTATAAACAGTGTTTTGTGTACTTGGCAGATACGCACATGTTTGTTGGGAAATCAAGTGTGGTGAGAGAAAAGGTGCAGCATTAGAAGTTAGCTGTTGGGCCGACCGAGTGGCTCAGTTGGTTAAGAGCTCGCTGAAGAGTTTGAGCTCTGAGCAACAGCGGTTCGAGTCCAGCCCGAGCTGAGCAGCCGCTGAGCTGCCAACAGGTAGCAGGATGGCTCAGCTAAAAAAAAAAAAAAAAAGTTAGCTGTTGATAGAGTCTTTGAAATTCTTCGTTACACAGATCCAGTGTTGGAGTTAGATCAGAAACGGGTAAACCCTTAGTTTGGAGACAGTTACAAAGGTGATCAGTGCCTGCTCCCTTGTTGGTCTCACCTGAGCTATAGCTGAGGCCCCAGAGCTGGTTTCTATGGACAGCAGAAGATGTCTCGACTGTACTGTCTTGCAGGAAGCCTTTGAGTTTAAGAAGCCAATAAGACCTGCATCTCGTGGCTGCCTGCACCCTCATGGACTTGAGGAGGGTAAAGATCTCTTCACACAGAGGCAGAACTCGGCCCCAGCTCGGATGGTATGTGCTCAGGCTTTCATAGGGAAGTTCCTGGTGGGAAGAGAATTAAAGCACCCTCTTTGACCTGGAGTTGAAGACACTACAGTAGACCTTGCTGTCTTTACCTTGACTTTGCCTTTTGAAACTAGACGGTCACATTTTTGGTGTTTGCTGTGTCTGGAGAACAGACAGGTAGAAGCAGAGTGAGAGGTGGTGTGTTTGAAATATTGGACTTAAGCAAGGAATATTTGATGTCGATTCTGGGGAAATAACCTGCAGGCATTCTGGGTTGTTCTTCTATGTATGGTGCGATTATATGTCTTACTTAAAACCTGCTCTTTCACGATGCATCCTGAATATTAAGACGTACTTCCCAAAATGGGAAGAGAGCAGAGAGCACTTGGCTTCCTCCAAAGGTGGTTTACTAAAAACTGTTGTGGATTTCAGTGAAACGGCTGCCTGTAGGTGTAATTGACAGAATTTGGGTCCACTTACCTCAGGGTTATTTCTTTGCCAGACAGAGACTTCACTACTTTTAGAGTTTCCTACTGGTGACCTGACAGCTGCAGACTAGAGAGGCCCAACTTGACCCAAATGACCACTGTGGTGTCCAGGTTTTCTTGGGAACCTACATTTGATAATACAACATTACAGACTGACTTGTAGTCTAAGTTGTGGGTTCAGCCAGTGTTGCTGTCTAGCATTTGCACAGAGCACTTCTATGTTTTCTTGTCTTTGATCTTCATAACCCTATAAGTAGCTGGCCCTCCCCCATTTGTAGATTGGGAATGTGTTGCCAAAGGACACAGGTACATAGAAGACCAGGATTGAAGAACCTCCTGATTCCCAAGTACACAGTAACCGTTGAGAGCTGGGGGGCCAAATCAAGTATGTTTAGGATGCGTGTGCTTGAAGCCGGCATTTCCTGTGGTCTCTTGGCCATCCCTAATTGTAGCTCCTGAGGGTACAAACTGAAAGAAAGCCAGTGCTAATCTCACCAGTTTGGATTTTGATCATGTCAGAGGGTGTTTTCTATCTTTGCTTTAAGTCTCCAAGTGCCATCTCTCTTTCCTCTTCATGGCTTCTTGGTGTAGGAATCATGGAGAAAGAATTAGGTTCTATCCAGAGATTTGTCCGTCATTTTCTATAGCACATCTGCACCTGGGGATCTGAGACCCTAAGTCACAAAAACTGGTATTATAACATGATGTAAGCATTCAGAGGGTGTTGCCCTGTGTTAGAGTAACCCACCCCTGGGTTCTGCTGGCTAAAAAACTGCCAGTGTGCCCAGCGGGTGCTCAGGTGCACTTGTGGAGGGTTAGAAATAGCCCATAACTTATGTGTTGTGATGAGAGCTAGTTCCTGAACCAGAGTAGGCCAGCTGCAGACAGGATTCCTAGGTGAGTGATCCGCCAGGAAAACCAGAGGTCCACTTGAGGATTAATGCATTCATGCCCCAAAGGGATTTGGATCTTAAGGATGTTTGTACGATTTACGTTGGGACCACCTTGTTACTGTGTGTGTGTGGTGGCAGGAGGCGGGTGGGGGAGTCTATTTCTGATTTTTTTACCAGGCTTTGGAAAAGAAATAAAGTATCAGTAATGTTTGTATTAGCAATTTTTATCTCTAGAGGGTAGATTTATGAGTGGTTTAAATTTTCTATATTAAGTACATACTAGTTCTATAATGGGGGTTCCCCCCCAAATCAAGATAGGGTAGCCAAAAGTGATATCCCCATTTTTACTCCAGGAATAGTCTCTCCTAGGGAGATTGTAGTGGGGAGAAAAGGTTAGGGCTTGGAGTCAAACAAGTGAGCTGTGTGACCTTGGTGTGTTGTGAGGCTTAAATAGGAATAAATGTGTAAAGATTATATCATAGTGCCTGGCACACAGTAATTCCTCGGTTAAAAACTGAGCAGCTGTCCTTTAGATTCCAAGTCTAAAGAACTAGGATAGATTTTAGAGCCAGGCCACCCTTTATTTCCCTCTGTCAGAACTGGAGTTACATTAAGTATTCTCTAGGCTATTTTGTGGTCTCCATGGAGACTTGTATCTTCTCACCCTTCCTCATTTCAGCAGGTTATCATATTGTCACAATCCTCATAATGATCTGTGTTCACCAATTACAACCCTGTGATAAAACAAAGCTGTCTTTCACAAGAGGCTATCCCCAAATCCCACTGTGAGACGAATTTCTTCTGGGAAGAGTTCCTTGTGAAGGCTACTTGGCCTGACCCAGGACTGTGGGTGGACCTCAAATCATTTATAGCCTTGGGATTCGTATTCCTTTGATTAGTTTCTGCTAAAATTTTACTTCTTATAACAAATGTGATATGTTTTCCTCATAAAAACTATTGACCCATCCAAGGAAATCAAAGCTGATCATTTATTAACAACCATGAATTCTGTCTTGTAGTTTTCCTCAAATGAAAGAGATAGTAGCGAACCAGGGAATTTCATTCCTCTTTTTATGCCCCAATCACCTGTGACTGCCACTTTGTCTGATGAGGATGATGGCTTCATGGACCTTCTTGATGGAGAGAATCTGAAGGTACCGTGTGTGTTTTCCTATCCATCCCACTAACTACCCCTGGGGAAGTCATGTGAAAAAGCACAGCAATTCCTCAGGGCTTGAGTTGGCTCATATTTTTGTTCATTTGGTGAGAATTTATTGAGACTGTGCTTCTAGCCCTATTAAATCCCGTGAGGGACTTCAAAATAAGGCACTGATACGATCCTTCTTACCTTGAAGGAGCTCATAGTCTATTTTTGTGCCAGAGACGTGAAACAAGAACGGTGGGCTGGCAGCCACACGACCTGAAGCTGAAGAGCCTGAGGATCCCTTCTTCCATATGGGGCCGGGGTGCTTGTAGCTATGTTCAGATAACTGAACTGTAAAGTGTGATTGTCTTCTGGCCTTAAAGCGTTGGGGAGTGGGGAAGAGGGGCAAACATTAGAGGCTTTGTATCCTGTCCTGTCTGGTATTCTTCAGGCCAAATCACACTTAAAGCATTGAAATTCATCCTCGTCTCTATTGGATCTTTGTAACACGTTTTTCTCTTTCTTTAGAATGATGAAGAGACCTCGTCCTGCATGGCAAGCCTCTGGACAGCTCCCCTTGTCATGAGAAGAACTACCAACCTCGTAAGTAGTTCCCATGTGTGTGGAGGAAGCCTTGAGTGATTGGGCCTCTGGGACAGAGTGGACCAGATTAAACAAAAACTAGCCCTTCTGCTCACATCACCCCAAGAATCAAAAATTGTTTCATTTAAGTCTGTCTTTAGGTCTCTGGGCCTTGACTGGTCACTAGCGTTTTCTGGTGTTAATGCACAGTTTTTTGTCCTTATTGATGTATGAAGGAGTCTGGATAATGTATATGCATGCAGTTTTTGTTTTTACAATTTCTAGTTCATCCCAACACTTCTTGGTCAGTTAACATCCTTTTTGTACAACTCTGACCTCCATTAACTTCTGTTTTGAGATCACTGGAACATACCTGCTAAACTGAATGTAAGAGATTCAGTTATTCTTAAACTATATGAGATGTGGTATTGGCTTAGATTTTAAATGACAGTTTCATGAGTGAACAATTTGTAGCTGACAAAAGGAATGATCTTAGGCAGCTTGAAGAGAAAGATTTCTGCTCCAGGACCATCCACACCTCTCAGCCCAGCTGGTGGCCCTGCCACAGACACAGCCACTCTTCCTCAGGGTGTTCACTGGAGAACCCTGGCCCAGAACAAAAAAAAGGAGATGCTAGCTCTGCCCTGTTCTGAATGGGATGGAGAGAACATGTTGGATCACCATGTTCAATTTTCCACAGTTGAGAGAATGTGGAGAGATTAGACACATTCAGAGAACAGTTACTGGAATAAGGAGACTCAAAGCCATGATAGATATTGTGGACTGGTTGACAGGTTGGGACAGAAAGGCTTCATTTGAAGAGGAATTAATTAGTCACGTTCTTAAATGCAGACAAAGAACAACCTGCTTTGAATGACAGGACTTCAGCAGAGCTTTACGGTGGCCACGGCAGGAGCTGGCTGGGTTCCTTATAGCTGTTTTTGAGCCAGAAGGATGAGTGAAGGCGCAGAAAGTTGGAAAGTACTACCTGTGTATGGGGAGGGAAGGCTGAGTGGTCGCCCAGGAAAGGATGCTGTAGAAGGTGAACCAAGTAGCAGCTTGAGGTTCCTCACACAAGTGACAGTGATTGATGGCACCTTAGCATTCCAAGCTGTGGCTACAGGTGTGGGTAGCATGGGATGTGGCACTGGGTGAGGCAGAGTTCACGGGCTGGGGCCTTGGTTAGCCTTGAAACACTGCATCTCCCTCAGGAGCCACTGAGGGGCACACACCCACATGGGTACTCTTGGCAGTTAGGGCTGCTGTTGGCAAGTGGGGAGCTGGCTGGCTTCTATCCCTGGGCCTTTGGCTCTCGTCTTTCTAACGCTTGTCATTTTGCCCACGTTTTTCAATATTTCACAAAGTCTGCCAAACATCTAGAACACTGCTTTATCTGTTTTCCACTCAAAGGCCCTACTTTACTTGTAGGTATTCCCCACATGGAGATTAGAATTGTTTTGGAGCTTAAGGGTGCTAAGAGTATTACCTGTAGATAATTGAAGTTTTATATATTCTTTATGTTTTTCCATTTCCCCTGTATAGACTTACCCACATAGTTCTTATATAGTCCCTCTAAGCTTAGAACAGACATTTGTATTTTTCTTGCTTAATTTAAATTAGAATTGCCCTGACTCAGCCATTCGGTTGTAACTGTTGATAGCGGAAACGTAGGCTTGGATGACTACTTCCGGTTGGTTCAGTCATAATGTGGCCAACGGGTAATCAGTCATTTTTATAGTCTGTGTGTTGTGTTCTTGCCCTAAATGGGTTTGTCTCCACTGTCGTCCTCAGTTACAGCTTTGTTTAGTTCAGCCCCAGTATTAAAACTTCACACTTAGAGCAGTAAGACAACAGGAAGTGGGTTATTTTTTCATTAAGGAGCCGCCAATGGTGAAGCAGACAGCAGCTTGTCTTGTGAGAGTGGCCTTGTTAAACTCAGTCATGTAGCCGGGTGTGTCCCATTTAATGGGTGGGTGTTATAGACACTACAAGGGCAGGAGTGTCCACCTGAGTGCTGTGAGCAAGTCGGGGGGGGGGGATCCCACAAAGAGGGTATGTTCAAGCTAGGGCTCAGGGTATGTGGGAACTTGTTAGGGGACAAGATGTTCTTTCTCATGAAAGAACAATTCATTTGAAGACACAGCAGGTAGCCCAGTGAAGCTGGAGACTGAAGCTTGTGTGATGGGTGGGGGCAAGATTATGGTGGGGGTGGCTTGTCTGTCAATTCTAAGGGGTTTGGACTTGATTTCCCAAGAATTCTAGGATTCCTGGAGTATGGTTGTGTTAACTGGAAGGGTGGAGGGATCAGTCACAAACATGCCACTTAGGAGTATGCTGTGACCATTCAGAAAAGTGCTGAAGACTTTAAATCATAGGGAGGAGGGAACAAACAGATCAAAGGATTCTTAGGGCTGGCCGAGGGGCTCAGTTGGTTAAAAGCTCACTCAAGAGTGCAAGCTCTGAGCAACAGTGCCGCCAGTTCGATTCCCAGCCTGAGCTGAGCTGCCACTGAGCTGCCAACAGGTGGCAGGATGGCTCAGCTAAAAAACCAAAAACAACAAAGGATTCTTCATAAATTAGAATTACTGATATTAGGGTGTGATAGAGGTAAAGGAGAAGCCATGAGAATGACACCAAGGTTTTCAGTTTGAGAGAGACTCTTAAGGTCGCTCCTTGATGTTGTTGGGTGTGTGTGTGTGTGTGTGTGTGTGTGTGTGTGTGTGTGTGTGTGTGTCTGTGTGTGTGTGTGTGTGTGTGTGTGTGTGTGTGTGTGTGTGTCTGTGTGTGTGTGTGTGTCTGTGTCAAGTGCCTGGAGGGTGGAGAGCCGGCTGTCTCCTGTCTTCTCCGTTGCATCTGGTATGGTGTAGGTGTGCCCTCGAAACTGCTACCTTAGCTGGGTACAGCCAGCCAAAGGTTGAATGGAATGATAGGACTTAGGGACCTGGGTTTCAGACCCCACCACAGCTACCTACAAACCCACCTCACCTTTCATCCATCTGCAAATTTCCTAATCTATGAACTAAGGAGTGTCGATTAGGAGGGACCAGAGTTGTTTCTAGCAGTAGCGTTCAGGTAGTTTGAAAAAAGTCTTTAATCTGAGACCTTTAGTCAAAATTTTTTTTTTTAAGATCATCCTTGTTTATTTATATTCCATAGCATCTAGCACAACACTTGCCCAACAATGGTAACTCACAGAATGTTTGTATTTTTTCATGGAAAACACCCACTCTATCAAAATAATATAGACTCGTGTTTCCATGAGAGATACTTTCAAATGGAAAGTTAGAAGCAAGGCTGCCTACACAGGTACACCTACCTCCTCATTTACTATGCAAATGCCTAGGGGAAATTCGGTATCGTCACAGTACAAGTTAAGAGTTACACAGCCTTAGCTATACATATAAATTGGCAACTACATTTTTAACTATCAATGCCCCTGAGCTATAAGTATGGGACAAATGAACTATAGTCTTAAGGTTACATATAAATTATTGTAGTAATAATTAATAATAATAATTAGTAATAATAACAATAATTAATGGGCATAGCTTTGAAGAAATAGGCTACTCCAATACAAATGTTATGACCAAATTTACTAGGTCCTTTTGAAAGACAACATTATATACAATATGAGAATACTTGGGAAATGGCTATCAGTTTTATACATTGGATTTCAAAATCACAACTAAAGTACTGTGGTCCCTTCACAATGGGAATTTTCCTTCCAGAAGCAGTTAGCGCAGACTCACAGTTGCCGGAGCTTGTGTTGGAGTTGTGGTTTCTGCCCTTGGGCCGCTCACAATTCCCTCTGAGACCCTGCTGTTGAAAGCAGTGGGCCCTCTTCTAAAAAACACTTCCAGCTCTTGAAGGTAAAAAGAAAAATCTCTGGTCCTGCTTTTCTGAACAATGTTCCATTGAAATAAACGTCAGAAAAAGAAGAAAAGCCTTGGTCTCTGGGAGATCCCATGTGGGAGTGACACATTCCACTGGGGACTATCAGGAACATTTCAGAGGAGAGGCAGCATTGAAGTTGGCCTTGAAAAGGACTGGCTCCCTGGGGTATGAAAGGACATTCTGCATAGGAATGCGGGCTGAGCAAGGCACACAGAGTCATGGACATGCTGAGATGAGTTTAGATAACTGAAGTCGCATGGTCTCCACTGGTCAGATAGACTGCCCTCAAGACTCTGGGAAATGAGTCTTAAAAAGACCCAAGTAGAGAGGACTTTTTTTTAAGTTGCAGAAAAGGAGTTTATTAGAAGTAAAAATGTATTTCAAAGACGCAGAAGCAGGCCCGAGCAGTAGAGAATGGCTCAAGGGCCATTATTAGAAAAGAAAGTACACTCCAAAGAGTTTGGAGCGGGCCAAG
>NW_017731368.1:2326543-2341247 GCF_001890085.2 Hipposideros armiger
GCGACTCATGGCAGCCCAGCTCCAGGTTGAGCTGTTGTTCAGCACCTTAGCTGTGGAGGACAGTGTCACTGGCCCTCATATGTGGGATCCGAACTGGGGCCCTCTGGTGTCCCAGGCCAATTCTTAACCATCGCGCCACTTGGCCGGCCCTAGAGAGGACTTTTGAACACAATTTTGGAAGACTTGCTCCTCTGTGAACCCCCACATCCCCAAAACTTACACACTTAACTGTTTTAACCGCCTTACTGGCTCTGTATTATAGTACAATCTAACCACCTCACATCTTTTCTGGGTTTAGATGGGTATTAAAATCTGTTGAGATGCTCAAGCCAGGTGCAAGTAACAACACAGGGGCAGAGGATGCCAAAGATGTGTTCCTGCCTGGGAGGTGACAGCTATTTGACTCTTAGGACCCTGTATAGATAGGGAGCTTTTCAAGGGTGTGGATTGTCTTCCTCATCTCCATACAATATCAGCTTAGTACCTGTTCTTAGAGCCCCAGGTACTTAGTCCGCTAGATGCCAGGCCCTACAAGAGTTGGTGGAACTAGGTGAATGGGCAGTGTCTGTTTCCTAATTTAAGGTGAATTTAAACCATCCCACGAAGCCCTACGTCTATTCTCTTTACCATGCAAGCGAGCAGGTCTTAATGAAAGATGGCTCTCTCTTTTTTTCCCCAAAGGGCAATCGATGCAAGCTGTTTGACTCCTCTTCCCCATGTAGCTCCACCATGCGGTCAGTGTTGAAAAGATCTGACCGATCTCAAGAGGAGTCCCCGCCTGGAAACACGAAGCGGAGGAAGAGCATGGCTTGGCCCAGTCCCGAAGAGGCAGCTAGTCCAGAGAAGCCCCAGGAGGTGCGTTCTGCAGGTTCCTTTCTGCCCGAGGAGAGCGCTACTATATGTTTCAGTTCTAAAATTTCTGTTGGGTTCTTTGTCTTTGCTGAGACTTGCTTTTTGTTTTTTATTTGTTTCAAGTGTGTTTGTGATTGCTTATTGAAGCAGTTTTATGATGACTGCTTTAAAATCCTTCTCAGATAATTCCAACATCTGTGTCGTGCTGTTGGCTTCTGTTGTTGTCTTTTCCTGTTCAAGTTGAGATTTTCCTAGTTTTTGGTATGACAAGTGATTTTTCAGTTGTATCTATATTGTGGGTATCACGAGACTCTGGTCTATGTCAATCTTCTGTTTTAGCAGGCCTCCTCGGGGGCTGTGGGGAAGGTGGGGATGAAAGTTCAGGTTCCCCAACACAGCCGCCCATGGCACGAGACTTAAAAGGGAGGCAAGCCTCGTCGTCGCTTGGCAGGAGTGGGAGTTTAAGGTTTCCACTCACACTATCCTAGTGGAGCGGAGATTGGACACTTGATTACAGCTGGGCAAGGGCAGACATCTAAGCTCCCCCCTTGTTGATGAGGCCATGATTTTTCTCTTGGTGTTGGCTGGAGTAGAGTGTTATATTGTCTAAAAGTTTTATCTTGAAAGGCTGCCCTTTTCCAAGTCCTCTGGCTCGGGAGAGCAGGCTTTTCTTAGGGCTTTTTGTTTCTTTGGGTTTGCTGTGTTGCTGTCTCTAGCTTGGTGAATTTTAGGCTAAATTCATTTATTTTTAATCTTTATACCTGATCTATTTAGATCTATAAGTTTCCCACTACTTTAGGTTTGTCTTGCAACTTTGTAGAATTTTTCATTATCACTTAGTTTTAGGTATTTTAGTTCCTTTATTTTCATTGATTTAATTCAGACCTCTTGTATATAGCCTAATAAAATTTTTATAAAGGCTTCACCTGTGCTCAAAAAATATATATATATCCTCTTTGGTGTCAAGTTCAGTATATCGACTTCTAATCGCCCAAGTTAATAAATGGCGTTGCTTATAGTTGTATGTGATTTCATGTTATTTTGAAACTTTCTCTACTAATGAACATCTCTGTAGGTCAGTAGACAAATGTAAATTATATTTAAAAAGCTGCATGAGAATCTTTATTGCTATGCTATTTTTCTGTTGATTAACATTTAGATTGTTTCCTATTTTTTAACACTATAAACAGCTACGATATTTACCATCCTTACAGGTTTATTTTGGGGAGAATAAATGGGGTTGCTCGGGTAAATGCTATGTACATTCACTATATCTGCTTTCGAAAAGGAGTCAGCAATGCACATGCCTATGAGAAACACGAATTGACACACTTCTGCAAAATCTCCCCAGCACCGAATGTTATCCTTCCTCGGAGGCCTTGCTGTTTTGATTGATGTGTGAAAAGTGGTACCTGGTGTCTGTTTCTTGACTCCGGGGGGAGATTGAGCATCTCTTCATTTCTTTCTTTTTTTTTTTTAAAGATTTTATTGGGGAGTTGGGGGAGGGGAACAGCGTTGGGGAGTCGGGGAAGGGGAACAGACAAGTTGCTGTCCTTTTGTTCTTCAGTCTAGTTGTGAAGGATGTCGCTTCACTGGCCCATGTTGGTATCATCATTGCGCTCTTCCCTGGTGAGGCAGTCACTCACCAGCCATTGGATGGCTGCTCACGGCTACTCACGCTGGCTGCTGGCCAGCCCAGCTCCAGGTCGAGCTGTTGTTTACCATCTTAGCTGTAGAGGGCAGTGTCACTGGCCCTCCTGTGGGATCCGAACCGGGGCCCTGCTGCTCAGAGCTGGCGTTCCAAGCCAGCTCTTAACCAATGCGCCATTCAGCCAGCCCTCTTCATTTCTTATTGACCATTAGCCATTTCTTCGGATGAGTGACCTTTCTTTAAAGACTCATGGTTCCCTGGGCGTAAGTCCTTTGCTCTTTTGCATTACTTAATTCTGTTTATTCTATGTACTATAGCCTTGAAAACATTATTGTATCCCAGCTGTGATTACTTCATGTTTTTAACTATATTATATATTGTTGTCTACCTCCATAGATTTCCTGATTTTAAAACTAATCTTGCTTCTCAAAATGTCATGTTTGGCTTATTAGAATTGCTTTTATTTACACTGTTTTTCCTTCATTGTACGGTTTGGTATTAAGCATTATAAAAGAAACTGGAAAACTGCCCATGTTTTCTATAGCATGAAAAGGTTTGAGTAAATATCAGTTGTCTTAAAGGTTAGCTAGATTCCATCCATGAAAACATCTAGCCCTGGTGCCTCACATTGTCTACTCTAGGTGCCTAATACTTTACGCCCATTTTATTTCTTCTAATTACAAGTGGAATTCTAGGTTAAAGGGCAGGAACGTTTATGAAACGTTGCATTGTATACATGTCAACAAGTTGCCTTTCAGAAAGCTTCTAGCTTATGTATCTATCAATATTTAGGAATATCTGTTTCCTTTTACTCTTGCCATACTTGGGATTTGCCTTTTTATTTTCTTAATATCATCCTCAATTGTCTCCTAACTACCTTTTTGTTACTTTAAATCTGGATACAATGAGGTCTGTACATTGCAGTTGGTTAATAGGTCTCTTATTATTTGGGTTCCTGTTCCTCATCTTTTTGTTTCCCTCCTGCAATTTATTTGTTGAAGAAATCAGGTCATTTGTCCTGTAGAGGTTTCCACAGTCCATCAGCGTCTTCTAACCTTGTCTTCTATCCCCTGTATTACTCATAAACCTAGACTCTAGAAAGGCTTGATCAAATTCAGGTTCCCTTTCTTTGGCAAGAGTATTTCATGGGTGATTTTGTTTCCTTTGATCAAGAGATGCAGTGTGCTAGGCAGCCACTGATAATTGTTGCTTGGATTCATTATTTCATTTAACCAGGGTTTCAAAAGGTGATCTTTTGACATCTGACTGCCTCTCAGTTTGGCTCCTGAGGTTTTATTTTCTAAATAGAACTTACTGAAGTGTTTTACCATACTGAAAAGCGTGCAAGTAAGTGTATATCTTAGTGAGTTTTTACAGTGTGAACACACCCCATAAATACCAACTGTGATCAGGAAAGAGCTTTAACAGCAGCCCAGAGCCCCTCCTGTACCTCTTCCCTCAGTAGCACGGATCTGGCCTCAGACTGTCACTGTGTTTTGCTTTTTATGTCTGGATTCTCTTGCTCAGTGTTGTCTTTGTGAGAATCGCCTGTTGTGTGTATCCATGGGGTATTTTTTTTTTTAATTAAGATTTTTTTTATTGGGGAATTGGGGGGAGGGGAACAGCGCTAGGGAATCTGGGGAAGGGGAACAGACAAGTTGCTGTCCTTTTGTTCTTCAGTCTAGCTGTGGAGGACGTCGCTTCACTGGCCCTTGTTGGTATCGTTGTGCTCTTCCCGGGTGAGGCAGATCGGTCGCCGGTCTCTGGATGGCCACTCACGGTGGCTCTTGGCAGCTCACACCAGCTGCTGGCCGCTCACACTGGCTGCTGGCCACACACGGTAGCTTATGGCAGCCCACTGCAGCAGGGGCTGCAGCCTACGCCGTGGCCGGTGACTTACGGCATCCCAGCTTCAGGTTGAGCTGTTGTTCACCATCTTAGCTGTAGAGGGCAGTGTCACTGGCCCTCATGTGGGATCCGAACCGGGGCTCTGCTGCACAGAGCTGGCATCCCAAGCCAGCTCTTAATGCTCCACTCGGCCGACCCTAGGTACTTTTCATCGCTGTGTAGTATTTCATTGCATGAACAGACTATCGATTTTCTGTTCTACTATTGATTGACATTTGGCTGGTTGTTCACAGGTTTTGGTTACTATGAATAAAGCTGCTATAAACTTTTTTTTCTTTTTTGTAAGTGTACACTTTCATTTCTGATGGAAATGCTGGTCCTATGCTAGTTGTGTGTTTAGCTTTAGTACACACTGCCAAATAGTTTTCCAAAGTGTCTGTGCTCACAACAGTGTATGAAAGTTCCATTTCTCCCACATCCTTACCAGTATTTGGTGGTGTCTGTCCATCCCTTTATTTTAACCACTCTGGTGAGTGGATGATGTCTGGTTTTCATTTGCATTCCCCTGATAGTCATTTTTCTTGGTCCTACATTTTCCTCCCTGTATTACTTGTCCAAGTTTTTTGCCCATTTTTCTATTAGGTTGTTTCTTTTATGGGGGTACTATATATATATATATATTCAGAAATGAATTTTTATTGGGTAAATCCTCCCACTCGGCCTTGTCCTTTCTCCTAATATTATTCTTTTGATGAACAGAATTTCTTGATTTTTTAAGTGTATTTCAATTTATCAATCTTTTTAATATGTTGAGTGCTGAAGAAAACTGAAGAAATTCTTACCTCCCCACAATTAGCCCTTTTGACATACCGTTAGAGGTCTGATAGCTTTCTTGTCCCGACTTGGAGTAATCACTTCATTAAAAAGTCCTGGTTTCGAGGCCGGCCGAGTGGCTTAGTTGGTTAAGAGCTCGCTCAAGAGTGTGAGCTCTGAGCAACAGCGGTTCGATGCCCAGCCCGAGCTGAGCTGCCGCTGAGCTGCCAACAGGTAGCAGGATGGCTCAGCTAAAAAAAAAAAGTCCTGGTTTCTCTTAGTGGAAAATAGTATTTAAAGACTACACTGTCCTCTAGGGGTACTTGTGGCAGTCCTAGAGCTTCTCAGCGAATTGAGCTAAGAAATACTTTTTTAGACTTAGCCTTACTTTTAATCCCCCTTTTTTTTTTTAAAGATTTTTATTAAGGAATTGGGGGGATGGGAACAGCGCTGGGAATTGGGGGAAGGGGAACAGACAAGTTGCTGTTGTTTTGTTCTTCAGTCTAGTTGTGGAGGACGTTGCTTCACTGGCCCAAGTTGGCATCATCATTGCGCTCTTCCCGGGCGAGGCAGATCAGTCGCCGGATTCTGGACGGCCACTCACTGCGGCTGCTGGCCGTTCACGCTGGCTGCTGGCTACACACGGTAGCCCATGGCAACCCACTGCCACAGGGGCTGCAGCCTACGCCGTCGCCAGCGACTCACGGCAGCCCAGCTCCAGGTTGAGCTGTTGTTCAGCATCTTAGCTGTGGAGGGCAGTGTCACTGGCCCTCATATGTGGGATCCGAACCGGGGCCCTCTGGCATCCCAAGCCAGTTCTTAACCATCACGCCACTCGGCCGGCCCAATCCCCCTTTTTAAAAACGGGAAGGAAAACAGTTTCAGACCAATTCAGTTAGTAGTAATCATAGTAGACGTAGTAACCAGTAGACTTAGTAACCCTTGCTTTTTTCACTCTAGAGTCTATCAAATATGAAAAATCTGTATTTGTATCAACGTTAACATTTTAATCCCCTCCTTACGACATATTCCAGGTGAGTGTTTTCCAAAGTCCTATTTAGAACCCTGGCCTCATTTTCCGCCTTTGATTTATTACAGATTCTACATCAATCTTCATCCCTGGTATCTTCCCCAAAAGGGACCATTGAGAACATTTTGGATAATGACCCAAGGGACCTTATAGGAGACTTCTCCAAGGTATTTGCAAGCAGGTGCTAGCTTCTGTCTGTGATGCAGGCGGGTGGGGGTTACCTAGAACCCCCTCAGCCTGCCTCCTTCCTTCAGGTGGCTTCTGGGGTGCTCCCAACGGGACACAGTTGGACATTTTTAAAGATAAAGGAAACAAACTCATGATCAGATGTGTTTTGGTCTCTGGAACTGGAGACCTTACTGGTGCCAATCAGAGGTTTTCAGTAGAAGCTGCTCACCGGCCACCTTGACTTCAACCCAAAGGCCAGGCTTTCTGGAAACTGTGTTTCTGATTATAAAAGTAATAATAATACAGAAAAGTATAAATATGCAGAAATAAACCTGTGGCCTTGCTACACGTCTGTATATCAAAAGGTTCTCGCAGAAGGTCCAGGGTTGAGACTGAATTTCTCCTTGTCTAGAGGAGCATAGCCGATGAGGGAAAAGCCCCCGGGGAGGTGCAGAGGGAGATCTGCTGACAGACTGCCGGCTTGGCTGTGGGGAGGAGTTGGCCACCTTTGGGCTGTGGCAAATATGAGGGTGGGATGGGGTGTGACAGTAGCAGCTTGTTTAACCACATATGACTTGAAGGTTACTAAACCAATCTTTTATTCATTATTTAGCTAACATTTATTAAAGTACTTATTATTATGTGTTATTAGTCAAAGATTCCAAAAATTAGACCCAGTTCCTTCCCTCAGAAAACATTACATGTGGTCAGTAAGACCTGTCGAACCGTGTGGACATCAACCACGTGGTATATTGAAGGCAATGTCAGCGCAGTGTCAGCAGGCTAGGAGACATAAAGGGGTTTTGTCTCAGCTGGCAGATTGGGTCTGGCCTGACGATATTTCAGCCAGGGGGCTTTTGAAGGAACAGGGAGACACAGGAGGTTAAAAAATAGGAGACAATTCTAGTGGACGGGAGTAACAAGCCAAGACCTGAGTGTGTCCTGGCTCGTGGACCCTTCCACTTGAATTGAAGCTGTTGGTGATGTTTGTCATGATGACCCTGCACATGACCATGGGGATGGGTGAGCTCTTGATTCGGGCACTTGCCACAATGAGAAATTGCTGGTGTGCCCATCTTCCTCCTCAAGACCAGGCCAGGTCTCATCCTTCCCATCTCCATTCCTAGCACTGTGCTGGGCGTAGTAGGTGCTCAGTACATGAGTGAAGTGCATTTCTCACTGTTTTTTCAAGTGTTCTTCACAGTCTGGCAACTGAGATGAGGATCCCTGACAAAAAAGTAAGAGGAAAGGAAAGGAAATCACCTGAGGTTTCTGTATTCAGATCTGGCAGACTAGCTGCTTTAACCTTTGGAAATGGGGATAATATGCCTTACAGGTTTGTGCAAAAATCAAATGCCTGGATATTAATGTAGGGCCTCAACGAGTAACTAGCATGACCTATTAGATTAATGTTTGTTTTTTTAATGCTGCCTCTTACCAGGCAGGTAATCAGTATTAAGTGTTTATAGGCTTTCAGATTTGCTAAGTGTCTCTCTCTCTTTTTTAAGGGTTATCTCTTTCATACAGTTGCTGGGAAACATCAGGATTTAAAATACATCTCTCCAGAAATTGTAAGTCATCTTTTTGGAAGCTGCCTCCCATAGAGTATTTGAATCTAGCTGTTCTGGCAGCTAAAGCTGAATCTCCTGGGCTTTCTCTCCACAGATGGCATCTGTTTTGAATGGCAAGTTTGCCAACCTCATTAAAGAGTTTGTTATCATCGACTGCCGATATCCATACGAATATGAGGGAGGTCACATCAAGGTATGGGATCCTGAGGCTTACTGGGGAGCCCTGCTATCATGGGAAGCATAGAAGGAGAATAGACAGCCTCTGTGACTTTTGAAAAAGGAGATGGTGACACCTGGCCGCTTCTTAGCTCACATGCTGGCTATGAGAACTAAGAGACCTCTGTGAGAGAGACCTTTGATTCCCGGTGCCCTGAGGGAATGTCCCTGGCCTCTACTGCTCTCTGCCGCGTTGTACAGCAGATGCTCCTCTTCTGGCCCTCACACCATCACCAGCAAGGGCATGTGGAGGTGCTGCCACTGATTTTAGCCAGGCCTGAACACCCCAGGGCTCTCTGGCAACGTGGCTGAGTTAAGCTGCCCAGTGGAGAGGGGTATTGGGACACACCTTCCCAGGAAGAAAGTAACTGCTTGTGCATTTTCATCTTTTCACCAATAAAATAGTGTTAAAGTATGATAAGGAAGTACTTTAAATACAATGTTAGTGTTTGCCACTGTCTTACGGCTTGTGAAAGTCCCCAAGCTCACAAAAAGCACTCATAAAATATACATAGTGCCCATTTAAAGATCCCTGTTGCAGAATCATTGCTGCAAGCATGACACATGCAGGTGCCAAGTGTCTGTGGTGCCTTCACAGGGTGCAGTGAACTTGCACATGGAAGAGGAGGTTGAAGACTTCTTACTCAAGAAGCCCATCGTGCCCTCTGATGGCAAGCGTGTCATCGTGGTCTTCCACTGCGAGTTTTCTTCTGAACGAGGCCCTCGCATGTAAGTGCTGCCCAGAACTGGCATATCACGCATCATTTTCGTGCCTTAGCCTGCACACGTGGCATGTAAACACACGGTTTTGTGAAAGTGTGAATTGACATGTAATAGATGTCTTCTCAAATTCTCTATTTAGCAGTCGCTTGATGTCACGAATAGCTTCACTGAGCAGTTTCTCGGCTTAACCTGACAGTTTCTGCTGGGAAGGGCTTGTGGGCTTGTCCAGTCCAGCCTGTCTATGGAGCTAGTGTTGCCCGTGCAGTAACCCCCGGGGAGCTGGGCTTGCACCATCGCCCCCGCTCCTGAGTTAGTCCTCGCCGCTATTGGGCGTGTCTCACTGTTTAACCTTCTTTAATTGGGTTAAACTCTGGCTCTTCCAATTTCCCCCACTGTCCTTAGTTCTAACCGTGCGGCTACTGTTCCAAGTGACATCCTTCAAGTACAATGTGGTTGCTATATGTGCAAATGCCAGAAAAGTGTGAACTCCTTGTGAAACTCAATGTTTCAGACACTTGTCACACCCACCTATGTTTGCAAAGGGAGTGGGTTGTATACTTTCACGTGATTGCCACACTGGGGGTGAGAAGAAATGCCCCCACATGTACCTCTTATTACCATGAATCTCTGTTTGGGCTTTGGTATCTAAGACCCTGTTATAATTTACTATCTAAAGATCTATTTTATACCAAAATAGGTGGAAGTATAATTACAATAAAACAACACTGACCTAAGATTTAAAGTGATATTCTGAGGCTCTAATAGCATCCTCTAAGCTCTCACTAATGGTGACAGCACTGGTGCTGAAAAATGTGCTCAGAAGTGAAGGTTGATACTGAAAAGCAAGACAGCAGGCAGCTGCCCAGCTGTCATCCATGTCCCTTGAGAAAGGACTGCAAGCCTGGAATGGGTCAGGCACTATTGAGGCAGTGAAGGTACAGCAGTGAACAGGACTGATGGGCGCCTGATGCAGGGAGGTCCCAGTAAGGAGACGGGTGATCATGACAGGCGCTGCCGATGGTTAGCGAGGTGGGCAGGGCGGAGTGCAGCTGCAACTAGGATGGCCCCAGAGAGACTTCCCCAGGGCCCTGTTTTGTGCCACCTTTTTATTTGGAACCATTTCAAAGCTCAGAAAGGGGCACGTGCTTGACCTGATTTCACCAATTGCTATTGTTTTGCCACATTGGCACACACATGACTCCAGCAGGAACTTGGTGTATGTGACCGTCTCCCCAGGTCCTTCAACAGTTGCCTCCTAAGGATGAGGACTTGCCCTGCACTAGCACAAAGCCATGATCACACCAAGAGGTGGGGTTTGAGCAAGACCTAAGGTCCATTCTCGAGTGGAAGTATTTACTCTACAGACACTTACCTCTCAATGTGCCAGATACCATCCCAGGTACTGGGGAGAATAGTGGACAAAACAGACAAACCCCTGTCTTCAAGGGGCTGACATTTCAGGGTAGGCAGGAGGCAGGCCGACATCATAAATAGGTAAATAAATATTCACTACATTAGAAGGTGCTTCTGAGAAAAATAAGACCAGACCTGAGTGCTTCTGGGCAGGTTGGAGGAACAGCAAGGGGGGGCCACAGTGGCTGGAGTGGAGAGTCGAGGTGACAAGGTGTAGGCCACTGTAAAGACTTTGGCTTTTGCACCAAGGGTTGGGCAGTAAGGAGCCACCAGCCAGGTGAGGACATCAGAGGAGAATATTTAGTATTCAGTCCAGACATAGGATGCGAGCAGGTGCCCTGAGGAGGGAGCAGCTCAGCCTGTGGAGAAGCCACAGGAAGAAAGTGGGGACAGACGGCAGAGGAGGCTGGGGATGTGGTAAGGGTGGACATGAGTGGGAAGCTGGCTCGAGGCTGTCACTGCAGATGACATGTGAATGGTGGCAGGGAGGATGCCAGGCAGGGCTCAGATGCTAGGGCTGTTTAACTTGGAAAAGGGAACTTTAGGAAGAGACCATCCACCTTCCAATACAAGCAGTGACACTGACTCTGACACTTCTAAAGATCACACTTGGCCAGGAAAGTCAGCACCGATTGTTTCCATGAATGAATGTAGAGTTGGGAAGGTGTGTAAGTACTTCTCCTCAGTCACTGCTTTGGCTGCGTGGTCACCTGGAAGAGCTCACCTTGCTGTGGCTCCCTTTCCAGGTGCCGCTACGTGAGAGAGAGAGATCGGCTTGGTAACGAGTACCCCAGACTCCACTACCCTGAGCTGTATGTCCTGAAGGGCGGATACAAGGAGTTCTTCCTGAAATGCCAGGTAAGATGGGGAGCCCGGGTTGGACAGTTGGATCTGTCTGGTGGTTGTGGTGTTTTCAGCCAGGGGCCCAGGGATTTGCCCTGCACAAGAGGGGCCCTAGAACTCTCCAGCCAGATCTGTACCGCTGCTCCCAGCCTCGCAGCGCCGGGGGGTAGGAAGGTAGATGTGCCCTGACCTCACCCGCTCTTGTCCCCCAGTCCCACTGTGAGCCCCCCAGCTACCGGCCCATGCATCATGAGGACTTTAAAGAAGACCTGAAGAAGTTCCGCACCAAGAGCCGGACCTGGGCAGGGGAGAAGAGCAAGAGGGAGATGTACAGCCGCCTGAAGAAGCTCTGAGGACAGCAGCAGCCCGCCCTCCCCCCTCCGCTCTGCTGCAGAGACACTGGAGTGAAGGGACCAGCTGTGTGACATTTGGAGAGAGGGCCTGGGGCTTCCCGCCTTAAACCCACCTGCCACACTCCCAGGGGCGGAGCCCAGAGCATCCTGCTGGCTACGCCTCTTCCGTCCCTGCACCAGGACAGTCTGCCAAGTCTGTCACATGCCACAGCACACTTCCGAGCACCAAGATGTTTTGGCAGCTCATCCCACAGCTGGAGGAACCACCCAGGGCGTCCTTGCGCGCCAGCCCCTCAGGAGCGGGGCTGAGGGGTGGGTAGGAGAGTGGGAGTGGAGAGAAATAACAGACGGACATGCTGTTGGCCAAATACCAAAGGCAGCCTGGGAAGAAGATGGTCTTTGTGGGTTAACCCATGTCTTTAATTTATTCAACCTCATCAATCACTTTATTTTATTATTTTTTTTAACTCCTGGAGACTTAATTTAACTGCTTCCTTGATTCACAATACTGCCATTCTAGGTAGGATTTCATCATCCCAAGGACTACCTCTGCTTTTAATGAAAAAGGGAGAGTGGGGAGAAGAGGCAAACTTAAGTCGTGGACAGAACTAGGAGCTCTGTCACTCCCAGGAGGCGCTGTGGTACTGGGGCTGCTGCTACTTAAAGCCAAGGACTGAGGTACTGGTGGGAGCAGGCACTGGATTCGGCCTTGGCTCCAGGACATAAGCTAAACCTCCCAGACCTACCTTGAAGGCCACTGAGATCTGTTTGGGGGGGGCGGGGGGTGACCCTGCTCTTTTTTGCCCCAGTTCTCTGTGATGTTGGCTGGTATAGGAGTCACAGGAAAGCACTTCTGGCAGCTTCCATTGGGCCACCCCCAGGTCAGTGTTGGGACATGGTAGCGTAGGTATCCCAGACTAGAGGTGGCAAGCATGGGTGGGCTCTGGGATGGGGAAGGGGAGTATACACTGAGTGTCTTCCTTCTATTACTCTGATACTCTGATAGCTTGGAATGTTCTAAAAATAGTCATTTTATGAGTCAAGGAGTATCAAATCAGTGTTGGCTGGCCCATCCAAGGGTGGGGAGAGGGGCTGGGAGCCCTGGGTGTGAAGAGAAGGGAGTGGGTCCTGGCATAGAGATAACTGTGGAATGTGTTTCTCAGGAGGCAGCGTGGGGGAGTTGGAAGGTAAAACTCTGAGTTTATCATGTTTTAATTTGAGGGACGGAGTGATGCATCATCACCAGTTAGCTGCCTCCTCCTCTAACCCCATGGAAGTAGGGGTCTCAGAGGAACACCTCCCATCCGGGGAGCTGGGCTGACTTGATTGGTTGTGGACAGGAATGTTAGCTTCCTGCTCATCCCCACCATCAGGCGCTGGCCTCCTTTGCTCCATTGGGGTGTAGCCAAGTTTGTCTTCTACGGAGAGTCAGTCTCCCCGCTTGCCTTGGCTTCCTATTCTGGGGATGGGGAGGGAACCAGTGATACTGGAGATGACTGGTTGCCATGTTAATGGGTTTGAGTTGCATTTGGCTATAAAACAATCTTGTTAGAAAAAGTATGTGGGGAGTAGGGGAACGGAAGGGTAGAGGGAGACCTTTCCCCACACTGAGACACATCTCAGTTGATCTCTAATCTTGTTTGTAGGGATTCTGTTGAATCCCTGAAAAGGGAGGTGGGATGGCCTCAGATTGTACCAGCTTAGCTAGTATTGCTAACTGTTGCAGGCTCTGAAAATAAAAACAATCTTGAACCCATGCTCTCTGTCTAATTCTTGATAGATTTAAAGAGAATTTCATTTCCTTTTAAGGTTCTAGCTGGGACCACACTTAATAAAACCAGTGGCTGGGGCAGCCACATTTCCTCAAGAGGCCAAAGGGCTGTCACGTGGCCTGGCTTCAGGGATGGCCGGAGTGACCTCCAGTTTTTACCCTGAGTCCAAAAACAAACTTGTGATTCAAGTTGATTTACATAATGAAATCGGGACAGCAAAAATTTATCTGAACCACTGACATTCTCTTAGAAAATCTCTTCATTCCTATGGATTAAGCATCAGGCCAAAGGAAGGGCCAGGCCCTAAAGGAGATAGGAATTTTTATTGTGTTCTGAAGGAGCCAGATAAGATACTACAGAATGAAATAGGACAGTTGGTGGGAAGTCATGGGCCCACATAGCCAAAGAAACTTGAAGTGTGATTGATGCTGGGGTGTTTACTGCCAAAATATCCAAACACTGGGGCAAACGCATTACAAAATAAGAGTGGCTCCTGGAATAGAAAATAACTTGTCTTCCTTTCTGTATACTTGTATATTAAACCTTCCATAAATGTAGCAAATGCTAAAATCTAAAACAGTTCATCCAGGGCCAGCCGGGTATCTCTGTTGGTTAAGAGTTGGCTTAAATGGGCCAGCCGAGTGGCTCAGTTGGTTAAGAGCTCGCTCAAGAGTTTGAGCTCTGAGCAACAGCGGTTCGATGTCCGGCCCGAGCTGAGCAGCCGCTGAGCTACCAACAGGTGGCGGGATGGCTCAGCTTAAAAAAAAAAAAAAGTTGGCTTAAGAATGCAAGCTCTGAGCAACAGGGCCGCCGGTTCGATTCCCACATGGGCCAGTGATGCTGCACCCAAGCCGAGCTGTCACTGAGCTGCCAACGGGTGGCAGGATAGCTCAGCTGATGTAACAACAAGACTACCTGTTTGATGGTGAGCTATGCCCGCCCACCCACAACTAAGATTGAACACAGCACCTTGAGCTGCTGACCAGAAGCCAGATGGTGACTGGCATCCTCCACAACGAAGATTGAAGAACAACAGCTTGGCTGGTCCCCTTCCCCAATCCCCCAACACTGTTCCCCTTCCCCAATTTCCCAATAAAAAATTTTTTTAATTAAAAAAAAAAGATAGTTCATCCAATGGCCCCACCTGAAATCAAGCCTCATTTAGATATTGTGTTCCCTTCTGATTTGCAAATATATTAGAGGCATTATTATTCCAGCCTTTAAGAAATATATGGGCCGGGCCAGTGGCGCACTGGTTAAGAGCTGGCTTGGGATGCCAGAGGCCCCGGTTTGAATCCCACATATGAGGGCCAGTGACACTGCCCTTTACAGCTAAAATGCTGAACAACAGCTCAGCCTGGAGCTGGGCTGCCGTGAGTCGCCGGCGACGGCGTAGGCTGCAGCCCCTGCTGCAGTGGGTTGCCATGGGCTACTGTATGTAGCCAGCAGCC
>NW_017731368.1:2341357-2368693 GCF_001890085.2 Hipposideros armiger
CTCCACAACTAGACTGAAGAACAAAAGGAGAGCAACTTGTCTGTTCCCCTTCCCCCAACCCCCCAATAAAAAAATCTTAAAAAAAAAAAGAAATATATAAGGAAGGGAAGGCCCCACAATACCAATCTCCAGTGAGTATTACTGTTAACGTTTCAGTGTTAGGAAGATGGTAAAGAGAACACATCCACAGTACCAAAGGTACTCTAGCTCTCCCTTACCTAGCACCCTATTTCCTCTGCCAGATGGTTTTTTGAGAGTGCATAGAGAGTATGTACATAGAGATGACTTTCAACTGCATTTGAAACCATATGGCAGGGCAGCCAGTTAGCTCAGTTGGTTAGAGCGCTGTGCTCATAACACCAAAGTTGCCGGTTCGATCCCAACATGGGCCACTGAGCTGTGCCTTCCACAACTAGATTGAAACAACTACTTGACTTGGAGCTGATGGGTCCTGGGAAAACACACTGTTCCCCAATTTAAAAAAAACAACAAAAAACCATATGGCTATACTCAAGGTTTTTAAAATAATTTTTTATTTTTCAATTATAGTTGATATACATGGCTGTACTCTTATTTAATCCATCCCACATTAGAGTACCTTCCCAAAGACATTCCCCATTCGTAATGAGAAGATTAAAAAGTTTTGATTAATCTCACCACATAAACTAGGCTTTATGGTGAAAATGGCCAAATATCTACTTGTAAGTAAAATCTGTACATATTTAAAAGCACATAAAATATTAATTTAGATATACTGCTTTTGCTCAACCTTTCAAGATGCAATTTTATTTAAATTCTTCAACATTATTTCTGCACCATAGACTCATCTTTCTTGCAAATTAATGTGACACAGCACCTCTCTAGTTCATGTATGAAAAGCTAAGCCAAGACCATGTATTCATCCTTGTAATTAGGATTTTTTTTTCATTTGTCACATAAGAGTATATGATTTCTACAAGATGACTAGTTTTTTTTAATCATGGAGAACTTCAAACATTGGGGATGGAAAGGGGGTGCTGTAGTAAATCATAAATTCCTAACTGAGAACAGCATGGTGCATGGTCAAGCCCCAGGCACCTAACAAGAACGTATTAAGAGCCAGCCCTGTCCATTGTTTCTGTGCATCTAAGTTAACACACCTTGGAGATGCCAGGAGTAACCCCCCTGGAAGGCATAACCACCCTCAAGAGAGCACAGAATCTTAACTATTTTGTAATCCAATCCCTGCCTTGCTTCTCCCACCTCCATGTAATCTTTCTTAAGGTTCCCCCTTAATTTCAAATGCAGAAAAGAAACTGCAAACTATCTGGTCTCCACAGCATTTGAGATCTCAGCAATGTCGTCAGTTTTGACTCACACTCAAAAATTCTCTACAAGTTTGGACGTTTCTTATGTCGACATCATACCGAACAGAGAGGGTGGGGAACTGTTCCAGATTAAAGGAGACTCTAGACATGACAACTAAATAAAATATGGGATCCTGGGCCGAACCAAATAAAGAAGTGCTATAAAAGGACATTTTTGGGGACAATTGACAAAACAAATATGGACTTGATTATGCTAAAATATTGTCTCAATGTTAAATTTTCTGAATTTGATAATTATATAAGGAGAATATCCTTATTCTCAGGAAATAATACACTATTTTGTAATGTATTTCCAAATGGTTTAATTTAAAAAAACACACAATATAAGTGTGTGTATGTGTAAGAGAGAGAGAGAGAGAGAGAGAGAGAGAGAGAGAGAGAGAGACAGGAGAACAGAGACAGGTAAAAGCAAATGGGACAAATGTTGAAAATTAATGACTTGATAAACGGTATAAGGGGGTTCTTTGTACTTATTCTTGGAAATTTCTGTAAGTATGAAATTATTTTAAAAGAAAATGTTTTAAGAGGACACGGATTCTGAGCTCCTGTGTAGACCAGGCAGGTGGACTGGGCAGTGGACTCTCCAGATGCCTGGGTGGTCCGGGATGAACATGAGGGGTGCTCCAGAGAAATATCCAGACTAGTGACAGCACCTTATTCCAAGCATCCAAATGGCAGTCAAAGGGACAGCTATAGAAGAGAAGTCCCAGTGGGGGCGGTGACCTGAGGGAAGCAAGAGGCGGGAGGGCAGAATGTCAGCACGCAGGGACAGGGACACGATCTGGGAGCAGAGCCACAGGGAGGACTAGAGAGATAAGGCAAAACTCCTCTGCTGGTGTCCAGAATGTCACTGACGACTTTGGTGAACAAAGGCTGCCCACAGGGGTGGGGGCGGAGGAACATCAGGGAGCGAGGCAGTAACAGCCTCTATATGACTGTGACCTGGCTGTAGGGTTGGGAGTGGGGATTACCTAGAGAATTCTAAGCTCTTAAGACCTCAGCCACTCTGATTTCCAAGTGATGATGCCTGAAAGTCGTGTAAAGCCCAGTCTAGGGCTCCCTGCCTGCACACTCCCAGGAGAGAGAGCTCACCCTTTCCAGGAGGCAGCCCCTTCCAGTGATGGACACAGCCGGTCAGCTCTTCAGCAGGCAAATCGCCCAGCCTAGGGCCTCCACCCACAGGCCTCCTTTGTTGTCTCATTCCGCCGGGCTGGGCTTGCTGCCGCGTCTGCTGCCATAGTCAGGTTACCCCACCAGATGGCGATGGTGCCCCAGGTTGGCCTTCTCAATTATCGGCCTGCCCGCTTTTCTTCCCCTGGAACAGTAACTGGGAGGAGCTGGGGGTTCTGTAGGAGCCTCCCACCCGACCCTGGCTTTCAGCTGCATTTAAGGGCATCCTGCAGCTGTAGCTGTTCCTTGTTCAGGCTGCCGTTCCCAATGGCCTGGTCCAAGCATGTGCTTCATGGCCCACAAAGCAGGCACCAAAAGGGGAAACAAAAAGTGGAGTCTGGGGGGTGGATTATCAGTGTATAGTTTTAATAAATACATCAAAGTAGTCACCATGGAAAAACATCAGATCTTTTTTTTTTTGGTTGTCTTTATAGTTCATTCATGGTTTATTTTGGATGACACAGGGTGGCATCCATCTCAATCTTTTCAGTACCTACCCTCTTCCCCCTTGGATGGTCCTGACCAATCGCTAGATTCCTTTTTTTTTTTTTTTCCTGTTGCTAGACTCTAATCAAGAAGTAAGAAGGCCTATGTTTCATTTCTGGCTCTGCCACTACCTAGCTGTGTAACTGAGGAAAACGCATAAATGCTCCTTTTATTAAAAAAATGGATTTTTGGGCCGGCCGAGTGGCGCGATGGTTAAGAACTGGCTTGGGACGCCAGAGGGCCCCGGTTCGGATCCCACATATGAGGGCCAGTGACACTGCCCTCCACAGCTGAGATGCTGAACAACAGCTCAACCTGGAGCTGGGCTGCCGTGAGTCGCTGGCGACGGCGTAGGCTGCAGCCCCTGTGACAGTGGGTTGCCATGGGCTACCGTGTGTAGCCAGCGTGAGCGGCCAGCAGCCGCTGTGAGCGGCCGTCCAGAAGCCGGCGACTGATCTGCCTCGCCCGGGAAGAGCACAATGATGGTGCCAATTTGGGCCAGTGAAGCAACGTCCTCCACAACTAGACTGAAGAACAAAGGACAGCAACTTGTCTGTTCCCATCACCCAATTCCCTAATAAAAATCTTAAAAAAAAAAAAGAAGCCCATAGGAGAGGGTCTGGAAGAGACAAAGTACGCTAAGGCCTGACCTACTGTCTCCTTTCTGCAGGATGCTGGACCTACCCTACCAAAGAGCACAGTGCTCCCTGGATAGGTGGGAGATAATTTTTGGGGTCCTTTATAGCATTCTTTATCTATTTTTTTGCCTTCTTTTTCTGTTAGAAGTACTCTCACATAGGACACTTCCTTCCTCCAACACAAAGCAGCACAGGGCAGTGGGAAAAGCAGAGGCCTGGTGTTGCTGACACGCTGAGGTCTGGGATAGGCCGCCCCTCTTGGGCCTTCAGTTCCGGATTTGGGCTTCAGCTTCTTGAGCCCAGAAGCCACCTCTGGGTGACTGCGACATTGCTGAATTCCCACGAGACTTCATGTCCTAATTTATGCTGGGAATTTATGTCCTGATTTCCGTCTCTGTTTTAGGGTCGTGATAGGTCCTGAATGAATGGGTCAGAATAAACAGCGGTTCTCAACCTGTGGGTTGCGACCCCTTTGGTGGTTGAACGACCCTTTCACAGGGGTCGCCTAAGACCATCGGAAAACAAAAAGATATTTACATTATGATTCATAACAGTAGCAAAATTACAGTTATAGAGTAGCAATGAAAATAATTTTATGGTTGGGGGTCACCACAACATGAGGAACTGTTTTAAGGGGTCACGGCACTACGAAGATTGAGAACTGCTGGAATCAGAGAAGGTGGAACCCCTTGATTTAACTTTGAAGAGTGAGATAAATTGTCCCTGCACCTGGATGGAGGACACCTCCAAGTTCCAAGGATGCCATGTCTCTCTCTGGGTCCAGGTAGACAGGCACAGGCATTTTGTCGTCCTGAGCCCCAGTTCTAGATGAATTAATGTCAAGATTCAGCTGCAATCCAGTCTCAACAATTCTGAGCCTGCTGACACCCTTCCTGTCCCCTGCTCCCTGCCCCACGCCTGTGCTGCACCTGAAGGGCAAGGGCAGCTGGGCCAGTGGAAGTGGCCTCTCCTCACCTGCCTGTCATTGACCAGGCCCCAAACAGCTGGGCGTGCAGGGGAAGGACAAGCCTTGGCAGCTGCCGAGCTACCAAGCAGGGTAGGGAAGGTGGCCAGACTGGGCTAAAACAGGGTGTGGCGACAGGTCTGGAGGCTCCAAGACCTGCCCAGACATCTGGCTGGCTCGGATGTCTAAGCAGAATGACAAGTGTGGGCTGACCCAAGTCCCAGGCTATAGAGCCACTGGTGAACACAGTATTTGGCAAGCGACTGAGCGGATGAGGGAATAGGTGGACGGAAACCTCAGAGCCATTATCTGCAAAATGTGGATAATAGCAGGGTGGTTTGAGAATTAAATGACTTACCCGTATAAGGTATTTAGAGCAGTTCCAGTAAGTACTCACAAATCCCAGGTATGATTATCATGAGTCCAGCCCACAGGGGACAGCAGTGTCTGGTTCATCTCTTCTCCTCAACAAGAGTACAAAAACAACAGACACAATCAAGATAGCGACAAAAGTCATCTCACACCGAGTCCTCCAGGAGCCCTGTGAGGTAAATACCACTCTGGAGCCCGTTTTATAGATGGGTAAACAGGCACAGACAGCCCACTGGGGCTGCTGCATAGCGAGAAGGCACAGAGTGACCGCCCAGCAGAGGACCTGGGCCACCCCCTGGCTCAGGCAAGGCTGGTTCCTGTCCTCCCCACCGCCCTCTCCAGACACCACCACCTCAGAGAAGCCTGCTGAGGCAGGCATGAGAACCCGCCTTTCACGGATGGGGAAACATGGCATGAGACGTGAGGAGCTGACCTTCTTTCCTCTGAGTGGCCTCCCCAGGTGGCCTCCCTCCTGCCATGGCGCTCACCTCCCACTCCCACTCCGCTTCTCCCACCCTCCCTAGTTGGGTCACCTAGACCTCCCTCACTGCAGGAAGTCTTCCCTCCCTGACTCACCTGACTGGGGAAGTCTTTTTGGTATGTGGATGGAGCCCCTTCTTTTTCCATGTGACTTTGGTGAACCAGAGAGACTGGAAGTTACTTCCTGAAGGTGTTGGCTGAAGCCAGGAGACAACCAAAAGAATTATTTACAAAAAACTTCATCCAACAGCTGTTACGAGTATCTGCTAAGCCCCAGGCACGTGGGCCCTACCTCTAACAAGCCTCAGCCTTGGGATTCCTTAACAGGTGGCCCATTTATGGTGCTAGGTGTTATGACTTTAAGTGGTGCTGCAGTGACCCAGAGAGGGGACCCAGGTTTCAAATCTTAAGATCGGAAGACAGAACTCTTTCATGAGCTGCAAACTTGCTTCCTGTCGTGTGAGAGGGGCTGGTATGGCTCTGCCAAGGTCCCTTCTGTCCTGCTCCCTGCTCACATGGGGTTAGTACCATGGAAAAACCATGGCTCTGTGTCATGTCCCCTTCTGCAAAATGTGCACATTGTGTGATGCAGAGAAAACACCACTGGACACAGAGTTGGCACTTCGTAATACACACACAGCCATAATTCTCAGCACCTCTACTAATTTCCCTCTCAAATGCAAACCTGTTTTACCTCCCAAGCAAGTCTCAAGGTCTCATGTTCCGTTTTGTCCTGCTGGCCTTTTCTGCCGGCTTCCTGCCTCCATCCATCCTCCAGTCCAGCCAGTCTTCTCAACGTTCCTCAGTGATTTGCCTGTTCACAGCTCTACATCCCTGAACACAGTTCCCTCACGTGAAGTAGCTTCCCCTCCCCTGCTTTGCACAGCAAATGCCTGCTAGCCTTTTCACCCTGCTCTGTCCTCGTCCTGCAAAGTTTTCTCACATACCTCAGCAGCACCTTGTCCCTAGGGGCTTGTCCATGTGATTATTTTATGTTCATCTTAGCTGCCATTTCTCTCATTCTTTGCATGTTTCTCTGGCTCTCCCTATTCTCTATAGCGTTTGCCTTAGAGAAGCTGAGGTGGGTAGAGGAGTTGTGTACTTTTTAGGGTATCAGAGTATGGGGAAGAGGATCACTCCCTGTACCTACAGCTTGGCTGGGCGCTGTTTGTTGGAATGCTCAATGTAGGACCCAATGGCTCCTCCTAAAGCTGGTGTCCCAGCAGGAGCCACACCCTGCATCTCTGTATTGAGGCTCCCACCGCACCTAGGAGTGGCCAGACCCCGGTGAATCCCACCCATGCACCCGGGCATGGCAAGGCCAGGAAGCTGTGTGTCCCTGCCTGTGCAAGGTGAGGCCTTCTGGCCAGGACCAGCTCGAAGGCCTCCTTGGCCATCTGAACAACTTTGGCCATAAGAAGTCTTGGATCCTGGCTCTCAGCCCCATCAGGGCACTGAGGCTGTGCTGGAAGGATTCCTTACTCTGTAATTAGGACTAAAGGTACATAGATCTCCCATCTACCCAGATTCAGATTCAGGCCAGGACAGCACATGTGGCATTCTCTTTGGCTTCCCCAAAACTATGAGCACTCTCCTGTGGTGGGGACTTCCCCACTCTGAGTCCCACTCCTCCAGACAGAAGCCAGACCTTTACTTTCCCAGCCTCTTCACAGCTTGGGCATCAGCTGTGACCTGGGCCCTGATCCACTGTTGGTGACTAAGAACCCAGATGGACATAGGCACTGTCCAGATGCAATGCCTGTTCTGGGCAGGTTCCTGGAAAACGGAAATGAGTCTGAACAATAGGGCACTGAGGAAAGGCGACAATGAGGGGAGGTGTCCAGTGTTCTGGGAGCGTGAATTATAGAGACTTGCAGGGAGGGTCCCCATCTTACACGTTGATTAATTACCCTGTTCTGGCAGCGAGGGGTCCTGTAAAGTCAACTAGATTTAACGTCTGGAGACCTGAGTTTGAGTCTCTGGTGGCGCTTTTTAGTTGGTACCTTGGGCAAATCACCACATCTTCAGAGCCTTGTCTTGAAGGATGTAGGAAGGTAAAACAAGGCAATGTGTTTAAAAGGGCATTGAAAATGCTCAAGTATTTTATAAATCTTCACTTATTTTTATTTTTTTTTACTAACGTATTTTATAGATTCTGGCATACTGTTGGGTACTTCAAAGTTTCTGTTGAATGAACAAATGAATGAGCATACCCATGGATGATTGAATGGCTAGCAGACACTCAGAAAATGCTTTATTTCAAATAAAACACAAACAAGAAAATTGCCACTTTGGGCATACTTATTATCAGTTAATGAGCTAAGAACTTTACATATATTCTCTCACTAAATTTTCACAGTAACCTTGTGAGATGATTGCTCCCATTTTATAGACAAGGAAACTGAGGCCCAGAGATGTTCAGTAATTTGTCTAAGGTCACACAGCTAGTAGGTGGCAGGGCTGGGAGTCACACTCCGGGCCTTTGTTCTTACCCACTTATTATAATCCTTTCCATGCTATATACACAGGCATTTCCCAACAGTTTCAGCCTAAGTCACCCAACCTCTCAATACTACATAAAAACACAACTTTAATCCACCGCTTTGATGCACCTCTTTAACTCTTGGCGCAGGGCCACTGTTTGACTTGGCAAATCTGAGGAGCAAGTCAAGGATGGCAGTTCCTGAGAGGCTATTTCCCTGAAAGCACCCCGGTTTCCACCCTCAGTTGGGCCAGGAGCAAAGTCATTCCTGCTCTCTGAATCTTTCTGACCGGGCCTACGTAGCCCCTAGGAGCTCCCGCAGCAGGTCCGCCCCATGGATCTCTTCTTGTTACCTCAGGTGTCCCTGGAGGCAGGCAGGATGGAAAGCATCACCTTTTTAAAGGTAAAGAGCCCAAGGTCACTGCTGCCACAAGTCCATACAGAAACACAAACCCAGACTTTTAGAGTCTGAGGCCAGAAGCTCCTCTACCAAGTGGCGTGGCCCAAGATTTGAGTCCAGAAACTGCCCAAACCCGGGAGAGTTTTCCTGCAACTGGAGATGGGCACTGGCTCAGGGCAAAGGGTCTTAGACAGTCAGCCTTTGCTTTATCGATTCCTTTGGGGCCCTTGCAAGAGACAGTCTATGTTAATAGAATAATAGCACTGGTGCCTCCCTCATGTGACAGATGGAAGGGCTCTAAATTGGAGCAGGAAAAATACTTTCCCATACAGCAGCTGGGATGTCCCTGAGATATAAGGAACAGGATCTAGGTGTTTTAGACATGAAGCCCACCATGCCAGGGGAGAACAGCAGCAAAGAATCAGGGGGCTTTGGGATGGAAGGCCAGTGTCTGGGTCCTCATTTGGTTCTGACTGCTGTGCACATAGAGAGGATGTTACTTTTGGACCAGACAGTGCCTCACCATGGGGACAACCCAGGCCTAGTGATGCTGAGGAGGATGAGAAGCCCCAGGACTTTCAAGAGATCTGGGTCAATCCTGTTTTCATTCTCCTCCCTGCTGGCTGCTGCGAGCAGTTTAATTTAATTGAAAGGCAAACTCCTTTAATGACCAGCTCTAAATCGAGGTATAACATTTGGGGTAATGAGAGGAAGAGTGCCGACAAGTAGGTAAGCTGAGGCCATGGGTGGCAGGGCCTGGGGAGGGGTCTAAGTTTGATCTCAACTGGTTGGCTGCTGGTGTCAGAGGCAGGGGCAGAGGCTGGGGCCTCCCATTAACCCTTTGGAGTGGGTCTGTTGCTCACACCTCGAACAGCATTGGCTGCTGACCCCCTGAAGAGGTGTGGGTCACCTGATAAGTTATGGTTTACCTTTAAAAACAGCGTTTGAGGAGCCGGCCAAGTGGCTCAGTTGGTTCAGAGCTCGCTCAAGAGTGTGAGCTCTGAGCAACTGCAGTTCGATGCCCAGCCCGAGCTGAGCGGCCACTGAGCTGCCTACAGGTGGCAGGGTGGCTCAGCTAAAAAAAACAACAACCCAAAAAAACCAAAACCAACCAAACAAAAAACAGCTTTTGAAAACAAAGCATGTCCCCACAACGGCTTGTACATGAATGTCCATAGCAGCATTGTAATACCAAAACTGGAAACAACTCAAGTGTCCATCACTGGCGAGTGGATAAACAACTGTGATATGCCCACAAAATGGCGTACTACTCAGCAGTGAAAAGGCACGAACTCCTAACACATGTCACAACGTGGATGAACTGCAATAATGTTACACTGATTGAAGGAAACAGACACAAACGACTACATACTGTATGAGTCCACATATATGAAATTTCTAGAAGAGGCAACCTTAGAGACAGAAAGCAGACCAGTGGTTGGCTGGCGCTGGGAGTGGACATGGGGATTGCCCGCAGATGGGCCCAGGGGAACTTTTTGGGGTGGTGGGAATGTTCTAAAACTGGTTTGTGGAGATGATTGCACAATTCTGTAAATTTCTTAAAAGTCATCAAACTGTATACTTAAAATAGGTGAATTTTATGGTATGTCAGTTACGTGCCATAAACACTTGAAGTCCTCCATGTTTGACAAGTCCATCCCAGAGCTCCCCTGTATGCCAGGCTGGGAAGAGGGCACAGTCCCTCTTCTCCTCCTCAAAAGGGTGATGAGGGCTGAACACACTTTGTCTAACACAGCGGTGCACAAAATGTGGCCTCTGGGTGACCGTCAGCAGCAGCCCCTGGGGGGGTTGTTAGAAAGGCAGATCTCAGGATCTGGCTCAGAACTGCTGAATCAGACACTCCGGTGGTGAGGCTGGGCAATCAGAGCTGGAGCAAGCCTCCAGGGGCCTGAGGACCACTGTTCAATGGAAGGAGGAGGGAGAGTAGGAAGGTCATCTATGTTGAGCATCCATTGTGTGCAGCCATCTGACATGCCCTGACCACCTGACATGCCCTGAGTCATATCACCCTCTCTGCAGCTGTGTGACGTCAATATCATCCACCCTATTTTGTAGACAAAGAAACTAAGGTACAGAGAGACTTGCCAGTTAATAAGGGGGCCGAGCTTACATCTGAAACTAATATAATATTGTATGTCAACTGTAATTGAAAAATTTAAAAACAATGTTTTCTAAATAAGGGGGCAGAGCTGGGATCAACGACGCAAGTTTTTAATTTAAAACACACCTGCTCCATTACCCTACCAACCTAGTGAATGTGAGCAACATTTACAGTGCCTGGAAACCCTGAGAAGGGACAGGAGAATTACAGTAAACACAGCCCCCTCAGGTTCTATCGTGGAACCAAGTGTGGGTATAAAGAAATGAATGGTTCACCTGAAACTATTAATTTAAAAAAAAGAAAAAAAAAAAGAAATGAACAGCAAGCATAGCGCTCAACATGGCCCCGTATTGTATTTTCCTCAAGGCTGAGGACGTGGTCTTTGTTTGAGGTTATATTGTTTACTCCCAAGGGACATGGGGTGGGTGAATTTAGAGCAAGCTGCTTGGACGGAAGCCCAGGAGGTCCTGACTCAATTCTTTGGGAGCCTGAAATGTGAAGGGTTGGGGATAGAGAGAGAACGGAACTCAGGGATCCTGGCCAGAGAGCATAAGAGCCTCGGGGGAACCGGGAGGGCGGGTCTGTGGTTTCCAGATGCATGAATGACATAACGTCTGCCTGGCCTACAGACACCGGTCCTGCTCAGAGTGGCCCTTCCAAGCAGCAGGGACATAGGCCTTGCCCTGGCTTTGGCCTTCTGCTCAGGGGGTACGCTTTGTTCTGGAGCTGCTCAAGAAACTGAGACTGACTGGCTGGGGCCTCCCCACTTAAACCCAGCACTGCCAGAAGCTTGGCTCTGTGCCATACCTGCGCTGGGGGTCACTTCCTTTGGTCATTCAACACTGGCTGCTGCTGTCCATTTGCCTTGCATGGCTCCCCCATGCAAGGTTCACATCCCCTGCTTTTTCTACCACAATCACCATTGACAGTCAGATTTGATCAAACAGGGAAACTTCTAGCCCAACTATCCAAATGGGTGGAGAGGGGAAGGGACTTAGGGGCAGGGCCCATTGCAGAATCCAGAGCACCTGGCCATAGAGCTACTTAGTAATAGTAACTCCTATCATATGTGTAGAATTCTGTCCTCTACAAAGTGCTTTCATGTGGTATTTCCCTTGACCCTCTCATTAACCCTGTGAGATGGAGGGTTTATAGCTGCTTGGTTTATAGATGAGCAACTTGGGGTTTATGGTTTAACCAACTTTCTGAAGATCACCCACTAGCGTCAGAGACAGTGCTCATGGCCGGATGCTTTGACCCCAAATTCCTTGCTCGGTGCTTTATTCCTGACGACATGAACAACATCCCCAGAGCCCAGCGCCCAAGGAGAAGCAAGAGAAAGCACGTTGAGTGCATCCCCCTCAGATTCTGCCTTGGAACAAAATGTGGGTATTTTTCTTGCCCACTGGCTGAACAGGGTCCTCTCCAGTGATGTTCAGTCTAAATTAGGCAGACGTGTCCCCAGCTTGAGCAAGTCACCCGGGCGAGAGCTGCTTCTGACTGCTGAGGATGGTCTGCTGACAGTGTGACCTGCCTCCCTCTCCTCCCGCCCACTGTGTACCTTTCCATGAGTCTTTTCTGTTCTTTTGCATGTTGTAGATGACAAAACCCACAAGCTGTCATGGTCAGCCTACTGTCCCCTCCAATAGAGCTGAAACATGATAATGACGAGGGTCCTTGATCCCGCTTACCAAGGGCATGCTGGGTTCTGGTACCTTTCAGACACCATCTGAAGGCCTCACAGCTCATAATGAAGGAGCCAGGACTAGAGCTCAAACACAGGGTGACTTTGGAGTGCATAACGTCAGACTTCTCTCCCACACTTTTAAGGAAAGATTCTGAGCACTCCTGTGGGTCTCAGGTCTGGGACAGGCAGATACAAAACCTGGCTGCCGCATGGTGGCTTGTGGGATCTCAGCCAAGTTCTCTGGGGCAGGGGCTTCCTTCCATACATAAATCCCTGGGCAGTGTTTTTCTCACCTGAGTGCCCCGGAGAGCCAAACCAGCCTGCCTTGTCCCTCTCTGTAGGCTGGGTCCTGCACGTGAGTGCCGATTACCTGGGATTTCCCCACTGGCATCAGTGCTGGGGTGACATATGCCAGGAGGAATGCCTGGAGGTGGCTTTCACCCAACCGGCTTGAGCAGGGAGGGGAGTGGCGTGTCATGACACAGGAGTCAGATGTGTGTTCTTGGATATGGCCTCAGACTCCCTGAGGTCATCTCCTCCGATTTACGTGCTCCCAACTTTTTTCTTAATTTTTAAGATTTATTTTTCTTTAATAGAACGAATTTGATGTGTAACATTGTGTGAGTTTAAGGTGTACAACCTGTTACTCTGATACATTTAGATATTGCAATATGCTTGCTGATGTAATGATATTTATCACATTACATAATTATAGTACAATATTATCATCTATTCATCATGCTATGCTTACCTGCACTTTATGATGGACTTTCCAGGCTAAGAAAGGGTGTTGTCCAAAGGTTATATCCCTTCTCTGTGTAGCGAAGATATAGTCCACCCACTCTTACTCAGAGGAGAGATGGAGTCAGGGCCAAAGCCTTCAAGGAAGGCAAAAACCAGTCATAGTCATTAAGAAGACTTGAGTGAGTCCTTTCATTGTGGAGAGAAACTGGGACACTATGGGAGGGAGAAGGATTCAGAATGTTAATGCTAAAGCATCAAGAAAATCTCGTTATGCTCAAGGCAAGGATGCTCATAAAGCATTTATTTTTATCAAAAAGTGTTAAACACAACGGAATAGCATTCAGCCTTAAAAAGAAATGCAATTCTGGGCCGGCCGAGTGGCACGTTGGTTAAGAGTTGGCTTGGGAAGCCAGCTCTGAGCAGCAGAGCCCAGTGTTTGGATCCCACATGAGGGCCAGTGACACTGCACCCTTTACAGCTAAGATGGTGAACAACAGCTCAACCTGGAGCTGGGCTGCGGTGAGTAGCTGGTGACAGTGTAGGCTGCAGTGGGGATGGCTGGCAGCAGGCGTGTGCTTGCATGAGCTGCCGTGAGCTGCCGTGAGCGGCTGTCTAATGGCTGACGAGCGACTGCCTCACCCGGGAAGAGCACAATGATAATACCAACATGGGCCAGTGAAGTGGTATCCTCCACAACTAGACCGAAGAACAAAAAGGACAGCAACTTATCTGTTCCCCTTCCCTGATTCCCAACGCTGTTCCCCTCCCCCAATTCCCCAATAAAATCTTAAAAAAAAGAAATGCAATTCTGACACACACTTCAACATAGATAAACCTTGAAGACATTAGGCTAAGTGAAATAAGCCAGTCACAAAAAGACAAATACTATATGATTCTACTTGTATGAGAGACCTAGAGTGGTCAAATTTATAGAGACAGAAAGTAGAACAGTGGTTACCAGAGGCTGGGGGACAGGGGGAATGGGGAGTTAGTGTTTAGTGGGTACAGTTTTAATATGGATGATGAAAAGTTCTTGAGATGGGTAGTTGTTCTGGTTGCACAAAAATGTGATTGTACTTAATGCCACTGACCTGTACACTTAAAAATGATTAAAATGGTAATTTTATATTATGCATATTTTACCACAACTTAAAAGAAAATGTTATGAGTTTAATGCTTGAATCCCCACTCTATCATTGAGGAACATGCTAAAGAACAAAATTCAACCAAGTAAATTTGAAGATGTAGTTGGCTTTCTTAAGTGGTTCATGGACCAGGCAGCATCACAGCCAGCAACTAGAAGGGCACTCTGATTAGTTGTACAAGTTGGAAAGTTTTTATAGCCAGGAAGAGGGTGAGACTAAGAAGTTAAGAGTGAATTATTTCAGGCAAGGACACCTTACCTTAGGGGAAGGCAGGGAGTCTTATCAGGTAGATTACCTCACTAGTGTTGATCAGGAAATTCCAGAGGAATTGGTGTAAAATTCCACTCCTGGGGAGGCTGAAACTGCAATTAGGTTAGTTATGAAGTTTCGGTTTAGTGACATGACTTAGCAAAAGTGACTCCATTTTGGCCTGGCATGCATGTCTGTCTGTCTGTCTGTCTGTCTGTCTCTCTCTCTCTCTCTCTCTCTCTCCCTCTCTTTCTTTCAAACCCCAGGAGGATAAGTTGTTACTTCATCAGGTAAGTTTGGCAAATAAAATGCTACTCAATATTTGTTTGAAATCCTGACTCCCACTGAGACTTTTCACTGTGATATCGTGATTTATAATAAATATATATTTGGTCTTCCTCCCTGTTCTTGGCACAGAGCTTCTAAAACCCTTGGAACTTACTAAGCGATAAGAGTGGTAAAGTTGTCTTGATATTCTTAACAAACCCCCGTCAATTACACCTGAATTTATATTAATACAGTGACTTTTGGAAAGCACCTAAGGATGGAGGTTGGTTAACAGTTAAACCAAACTGCTGGATCTTTCAGTCCTATCCCCTGACCTCCAAGGGGAGGGAACAGGGGTTGGAGGTAGAATCAATCATCAGTGGCTAATGATTTAATCAATCGTGCTTATAGGAAATCTCCATAAAAACCCAAAAGGGCTCAGAGAGCTTTGTGGAAATGCTGAGAAAGTGATGCTCTCATAGAGGCATGGAAGCCCCGAGCCTCTTCCCACGTACTTTGCCTTGTGCATCTCTTCCATCTGGCTGTTCTGAATTACGCTTGTATATCCTTTTTATAATAAACCAGTGACCTAGTAAGTTAAATATTTCCCTGCGCTCGGTCGGCTGCTCAAGCAAATTAATCAAACCCAAGGAGGGGACTGTTGGAACCTCCAATCTATAGCTAGCACAGATGACAACCTAGACTTGTGATTGGGTGGGAGGCAGCCTTGTCGGGCTGAATGGGATCTGATACTATCTCCAGGTAGATAGTGTCAGAATTGAATTGAATTGTAAGACACTCAGCTGGTATCCTAGAATTGCGTGGTGGTGTGGGGAAAAAACATATCGGAATTGGTGTAGGAATTGGAACAGTAAAACCGGATGAGGTCTACTGATTGATGTGATTTGATTAATTTACTTGGCATGCGTGTATTTTGGGTCTTTCCTATGACGGACACCAGGCCAAGCACAAAATTACTAATGTTTTATTTGTTTTGTTTAATTAAGATATAATTTATTACACATACAATAAAACACAATATGTGTGTGGCTCAATTAATTTTACCTATGGATACACTCACTTATCCACAACCCAGATCAAGAAAGTTCAGCACCCCAGAAAATTCCCTCTTACTCCTTCACCGAGGCCACACCTTCCCCCCAGATAATCATTGTTCTAACTTCTGTCACCATAGATTCGTTCTGCCTGCTCGGAATGCTATATAAATGGAATTGCTTATTTTTATATTTATGAATTCTTTTGTGTCCAGTTTCTTTCCTTTGTGGAGTTTTAAGTTAGTTATATTTTTTGCCTGTTATGAGGCTCTGAAGATTTTAAGATGATCTGAATATTTTTGTAGAAGTCTTTTTTTGGGGGCACGTGCATCTATTTCTCTTAAGTACATGCCTGGGAGAAGAATTGTTGGATCACAGAGGTGTTGCATGATTAGCATTATTAGAATCTATAACAGGGTTTAATTCAGATATCTTTACTGCTCTTTCTCCCAGCGGCATGCACTCGCCTCCCTCCCTCTAGCCTTCATAGCATTGCATTTATTGTTCTCTGTTGGCATTTAGCTTGTCTTTGTTATATTAGGATCAAGTCATTCACATGTCCATTTGCATAAGGCACGTTTCTGGAATATTAATTATGCACATGGCACTGGTTATGTATAAATATGACATCCACCCCAAGAAGCCTATGGCAGCTATTAGGGAGGTTATAAACATAAATAATCATAATACTACAAGGCAGAAGATGTTAAGTGGCCATACTAAGTTGAGATAAAGCATCATAAGGGTTCAGAGATAGATCATTTCCAGTGGGACAGTCAGAAAAGGCCTCAGGATAGAGGAGACAACTTTTGGGTTCAGCCCTGAAGAAGAAAGGTCAATTCAAAAATATTCAGAATGGGGTGGCCGGGTGGCTCAGTTGGCTAGAGCGCATGCTCTGAACAACAAGGTTGTCAGTTCGATTCCCACTATGGGATGGTGGGCTGCGCCCCACACAACTAGACTGAAAACAGCGACTGGACTTGGAGCTGAGCTGCGCCCTCCACAACTAGATTGAAACAATTACTTGATTTGCAGCTGATGGGTCCTGAGAAAACATGCTGTTCCCCAATAAAATTAAAAAATATATTTTCAGAATGTAGTTATCAGGGGTGGGCTGGGGCGAGTTTTGGATGGAGGACACACTGTGGGCCCAAGCAGGATCTGTAAACCTTTGGAGTATGTGACCCTTGAGCTCATGAAGACAGAGTCCACGCTGGTCTGGCCGGCTCTCTGCCACATCCCCAGTGTCTGGCCTGGGTTGGCACACAGCAGATACTCAGAAAATATATGTTGCTTTGAACAGTGAGTGGTTCCATTTGTCTGGAGCATAGGGAGCCTAGAGAGAGAGACAGTTGGGAGAAAGATGATGCCTCGTTTATCCACTGCTGTGTAACAAATTACCTCAAAACTTAGTGGCTTAATTCAACAAAAAATGTTTATGATCTCTCATAGTTTCTGTGGTCAGGATCGGTTCTGGCTTGGAGTCTCAAGTGTTGCAGTCATGCGTTGGCTGGGGCTCAGTCATCTGAAGGCCTGACTAAGTCTGGGGAATCCCCTTCCCCAGTGGCTCACTCACATGCCTGGCAAGCTGGCCTGGCTTTGGTGAAAGACCTCGTTTCCTTCCTAGGGGCTCCTCCATAGCACGATCCGAAGGATGTGGTGACTGACTTCCCCCAGAGTGAGCGATCTAAGAGGAAGGAGCCACGGGGAAGCTGTAACCTTTTTATGGCTTGGCCTCCAAAGTCGTAGCAGTGCTGCTGCCATATTGTACAGCTGGCCCACATCCAAGGGGAGAGGAATTCGACTCTATCTTTGAAAAGGAAAAGTGTCAAAGAATTTTTGGACACATTTTAAATCACCACAGATGCTGCGGGTGGGAAGGTTGGCTTGCTCAGAACTCAAGGGCTCTCAGGGCCTAGTGGGACCCAAGGGACCCAGCCTCCCGTGCGGATCCAGCAGTCCTGCCCTGGTGGAATCTGTCCAGGGGACCCGGTGAAGACAGCGCACATGCTGCAGAGGACTCAGAAGTGGCCCAGACCAGGGCAGGAGGCGCTCACCATCTGGCGAACACACAACCCGAGGACAGGAACCCCTCCCCCCAGGAGAGTCAGAGAAGGCCTCCTGGGAGAGGCATCTGAGCTGCATGCTTCCAAAGGTTTTATTGAACCCACAAAGTGTGGTGTTGGGTGTATCCACAGAAGGCTAAATGTGCATGGGCTGCCTGTGCAGAGAGTGTTGGAAGCCACGCCTGGGGAGATGGCCACGATCATAGCAGCAGACACTGTCTCCTCCCCAAGCCTGGTGAGACCTTTTGATGTTACTCACTGGTAACACACAGCTTTTCAGATGGCCATGGATTTTGCCATTTTCCTATTCTTCCCCACAACCCAGGGGAGTGGGAATTGTTACCCCTTTTACACCTTTAGCCCAAGGCTCAGAGACTCCTGGCCTTGCCAGCAGGCTCTTTTAAGCCCCTGCCCAGATCAGCCAGGAGCTGGAGCTAGAGCTGGACAACACAGTGACGCCCATGTGGAGGAAAGAGGCAAGACAGGGAAGACAGTGGAGGCTGTGATCAGAAAGACGCCTGCAAGTCAAGGGGAAAGTGAGCATTTGAGAGAGAGCCTGGGAGGCTGATTGCAAGAAGATCAGGTAGAGCAATCTTGAAACTGGAAGGAAGCGTGGAGGACAATTAGACCAACACAACCAATTTACAGATGATGAGTCTGGGGTGCAGAGAGGGAAGGTGGCAAAAGCAGGACTGGAACCCAGGTTTCCCGACTCCCAGTGCGCTCTTTCTGGAGGGCCCTGGGGGTGAGCTGCAGCTCCTGCATCTTCTGGGCTGTGGCTGAGGGCCAGAGGGAAGGTCAATGGATGGCCTAGAGCTTCAAAGGGAACAGGAAGTCTTTAGGGAGATCAAAGTTCCCAGAGAGCTGGGAATTAGGACCAACTGAATTATCTTCCTGACTCATTTGAAGACTTCTCACCTCTGAAAAGGTCATTTTCGTTGTCAGTTTGGTTAAAACAAACAAACAAACAAACAAAAAACAGTAAAAAATTTTACCACAAGCCTTGCTGTTCTCCCCACTGCTAGTCCCCACATCCTCACCTTCCTCTACTCTGTCAGATGACAAAGCCTTAAATACACACACACACACACACACACACACACACACACACACACACACACACACACACACACACGCTCAGTGGCTTCCCATTGTTTACTGAGTCAACACCAGATGCCCTTGTCTGTCTGTCAAGGGCATCCCATCCTGGGCACAGTTCAGCTCATCGGCTTCCTCTCCTGCCACTTTGCCCCCCAAATTCTCTCTGCTTACTTGCAGCTCCCCAAAAGTGCCTTGCATTTTCATGCTGCCCTGTTTTTTCTACTGGGATGCCCTTTCCCCCACCTCTGCCTTTAAAATCTTATCTTTCAGGCCCATTTCCTAAAACTCCTCCTCTCTGAGACTCGCTGTGACCCCTGCCCCATCTATGCCCTCCTGTGCTCACAGAAGAGAAAGCTGATTATTTCTCTACCACACCATTTTATCAAAGTCCGGCTTGAACTGTAGCATTGTCTTTCCCCCAATGTTTTATTATGAAACATTTCAAATGTACAGCAACGTTGGAAGAATTTTCAATTAATAGCCATTTCTCTAGCATATTGTTTCTATCATTAACACTATGATACTTCTTTTATCACATAACTACCCATCTTTCCATAATTCTATTAATCCAAAGTATTTCTGACACATTTCAACATAAAGTATAGGCATCAGTATGCTTCATTCTAAATACTTTTAGAATGTATGCCATTAATCAGAGTTCAATCTTTTAAAAATTTTTTCTATGTTGATATGAAATTTATATGCAATAAAATACACAGACCTGAAGTGTACATGTGTTGAATTCGGACAAGCACATAAACCTGTGTGATCCAACCCCTAACAACATATATAACATTACCTCATCACTCAGAAAGTTCCCACCTGTCCTTCCCAGCAACCCCCTCTCCTGCCTCCATCACAGGCAGCCACTCTTCTGATGGTTTTTCCTGTTCTGTCTGCTTCTGAAATTCATATGAATGAAATCATATCGCATGTACTGTTGTGTAACACTTCTTCCACTCAGCACATTTTTGAGGTTCAGACACATTACGTAAAATCAGCAGTTTGTTCCTCTGTAGTGCTGAGTAGTATTCTACTATCTGGATGTACAGCAGTTGTTTATCTATTCATCTGTTGATGTCTGCCATGCCTATTTCCAGTTTGGGGCTCTTAATAAAAAAGTTGCCATGAACATTCTGGAACAAATCTTCATGTGGAATATATGGTTTCATTTTCTTGCATAAATACCTAATAGTGGAATTAAGTTTGTCTTTTTCTTCCCCTGGACTATGAGCTTTGTGAGGGCTGATTTAGTTAGTCTCTATCTCCAAGCACAGTGCGTTGGTACATGGCAGGTTTTCAGTGGACCTTTGTTGAAATGAAACAATTCAAACACAACATAATTTCCCCATAGTCTATATAATATGCACCTCTCAAGATATGGACGCATTGTTTCATTTACTCTTCCCAATGAATCTTTAAGGTAAGAATTATTCCACATTACAAGTCAGGAAACAGAGGCCAATGAGAAGCTAGGTGAGCTGCTGGAGGTCACTGGTGAAGGGAAGAGACAGAATTTGAAACTGACACTGTGCAAAGTCCCTGCACATTCCTCTGTGCCACTTTGCTCCTCTGAAGGTCTCAGCTTTCTTAGCTGGAACCCTTGGAGCGACTGTCCCAGTTCACCCTTCATCTGCTGTCAATGACTAGGCAAGGTAGGCTACCTCCTTTCCCTTCACTGCCATTAGACATGAATGGCTGTTTTCGAGTGGAACTCCAAATCTCCCTTACCTTGATAGAGATCAAAACTGCGCCCCTTGAGAAGGAGAGTGCACATGGTTTACATCAAAATGCTTAGTATCAACAGGTAAATGAGGAGGGAGAAATGGAGTTGAAAATCATCGCTGTGCATCTATCACAGTAAAGACTGATTTGGGCAAGAATCATCATGGATGCTAAATCTAGGGAATACTTTGGATGAGAAGCCTATGTCAGAGTTACAGAAAGCATAACCTGCAATACCAGAGAGGAAAGTACTTAGCAACCGGAAAGCACTATCCCAAAGTAAGATGAAATTCAAAAGGTGTAATTGAGTTTTAGAATGCGCCCGGGTGTGAAGGGCCCTTTGAGGGTCTGCAACCCTCTCATTTCACAATGATAGATTTGAGGCCCCAGGAGGAGAAATTACACAGCGGTTTTAGGCAGAGGTGGGCACAGTGCTTCATTAATTTTAGAGTAGAGCCTCCTTTGTGCTCTCTCTAAGGGTATGTAAATGAAACTAACCAAAGGAAGAGAGAACAGGGACTTAAGAGAGGGAGACCTCACGTTCAGGGAAAGCCCCAAAGGTGTGTGTTTTATCACATCCATTCAAAGGGACAGGCCCTTGTAATTAGTCCTGAGGACACAGGAACAAGGAAACGCTTAGTGAACTTTGAAAGATGTAGTCTTGTTTTGAGGAAAAGGAAGTCCCATACTGCATACTACAATACACAGCATGCACAGTGAGTGGGAGCACAGAAAATGAGAGGTGCAGAGGCCATCTTGTTCTGCTTCCCCTGATGGAGATGAGGAACCTGAGGCCCAGGGGTGGGAAATGTCTTGCCCAAGGCCACACAGCTTGTTCCCAGCAGAGCTGGGACTGTAATGGGTCTCCTCAATTTGTAGTCCAGGGCTTTTACTCCATGTACAAGGTGGGACTGCAATTCACTGCAAATAACAAAGACTAATGATGGTTTACACCAATGGAAATTTACTGACTAATGATGGCTGTAAGATACAGGGGTCACTTTTCTCACTTTATAGGAATTCCAGAGGTGGGCAGTCAAAGATTACTGTAGCTGCTGAAGGATGTTAAGGACCTAGTTTCCATCCATCTTCCTACTCCTCACCCTCAGCTCATGGCTTTTGTCCTTATTGTCTTAAGATGGCTGTTTCACCTTTTGGCATTATGTCCATATTCCATGTAGGTGGGAGAAATGCAGCTGAGGTTGTCTTTTTTATAAAAGCTTACCTGCAAGTTCCATCCGGTGAGGCACATAGCCATCCCAACTGCAAAGGAGTCTGGGCAGGTGGGTGTTTTAAGTGTCCAGTTATCAAGGTAGGAGGTAGCAGGGGTTTTTGAGTTGTTAGTCCATCACATTTGCCGTATCACTATCTTAGGCCATTTTAAAGATGAAAGGAGTGGGTGTAACAAACACCCTCCTGAGAGTCAAAATATAGGTTCCAATATGGATTCTGCCACTTTTTTTGTGGGTCTTCAATGTGTTTCACTTACCTCATCTGAAAAAGGTTTGGGCCAAGTGACTCCAAAAGACCCTTCTGACTCAAATTCTCTGACCCTATCTTATTCAAATTCTAATCCATGTAATTATACTTCTCTCTCCCTATGGAATTCTAACATAAACATCATAAATTATGATAAAAATTGGTATGTAAAAATTGTGTATTTATCTGACAAGCAAATGGTACCAGGAAATTTCAACCCGAGATTCCTACCTTGAAAGCATCAAGATATTGTCCTAGGGCCAGCCAAGTGGCGTGTTGGTTAAGAGCTGGCTTGGGACACCAGCAATGAGCAGCAGGACCCCGGTTCGAATCCCACATGAGATCCAGTGACACTGCGCCCTCTACAGCTAAGATGGTGAACAACAGCTCGACCTGGAGCTGGGCTGCCGTTAGTCGCTGGCGATGGTGTAGGCTGCAGTGAGGCTGCAGTGGGTTGCCGTAAGCTACCATGAGTGGCTGGCAGCCATCATGAGCGGCTGTCCAGTGGCCAGCGACCAATCTGCCTCACCCAGGAAGTGCGCAATGATAATATCAACATGGACCAGTGAAGCAACATCCTCCACAACTAGACTGAAGAACAAAAGGACAACTACTTGTCTGTTCCCCTTCCCTGATTCCCCAATGCTGTTCCCGTCCCCCAATTCCCTAATAAAAATCTTAAAAAAAGGATATCTCTTGAAGTTGTAAAGTTTTATAATGTTTAAAACTAAATTATTTTTATAAGAGTCTTACAACCCTATTGTTCAGTTTATTCCTAGATACCATATCAATTTTACTGTTTCACTGTACTGAATAAGGCTTTTTCTATCACATTTTATAACTGATCAGTGGTATACAGGAATGCTATTCCTTTCTGTATGTTAACTTTGTATCCAGTAATCTAGCTGAGCTGTATTATTAATTCTAATAATTTGTAGATCTTCCCAAATTTTGTATGCAGAAAATCATATTACCTACAAATTAGGATAGGCAGAGGATATAGCATGAGGATGATCCTGGCAGCAAAAAGATCAAGACACAAAGAAGGCAGATGATGCTGGGGATAGTGAGAAATAAGGCAGATGATGAGGTGTGTGTGTGTGTGTGTGTGTGTGTGTGTGTGTGTGTGTGTGTGAGAGAGAGAGAGAGAGAGAGAGAGAGAGAGAGAGAGAGAGAGAATCATCACACAGGGTCTTGAAAGCCATTCTCAAGATCTTAATGCAATGGAGAATCACTGAAGAAGTTTATGTTAAAACCAGAGGGAAGTCTCTGTAGTAAGCCACTGGGCTCTGCTCATGTCTGTGTGCTGCCCAACATTTTGGTCGCTATTTGGATGAATAAATATAAAGCATGCTTTTCATGGATCATAAATATATTGGAGAACTCTAAGATGTCTTATTGTGAACTTATAGAGCCTCAAGAATATATCCTTACATGTGAGACTGGATTTGTGCTAAGATCCTTTCCAACCCTGAGATGCTGGGATCTATGCTTTCCACCCCCAGTACTCTTGCACTGGAAGGAATGTTCCCCACTGGAGGTGGGGAAACAGAATGAACCTGTACATCGAGAAACAAGCTATTAGCGCAGATCCACGTTCACACAAATAATTACCACGTATGCGGGGGGGGGTGTTGTAATAGAGAGGTGTATAAGGGGTGCAGGAGGATGTGTATGAATTGGAGGGGGTGTTGCCGAAGTTGTGACACTTGGACTGAAGCAGGGGCGGAGGGAGGGCTTGGAGGTAGCTGTGGCAGTGTACAGGGAAAAGAGACTGACCCAGAAGAGCATCAGTGGTGATGGAGACATTTCTGAGGCAGAGGCAGCATCTGGTAGGCCTGACGGGGAAGGAAGGGAATAATAGAGACTGACTCCTGGGTGTCTAGCTTGGGATACACATAACATGGTGACTCTATTACCAGGAATGGAGGATTCCAACACTTTTTAATTTCCCTAGTCATCTGATTTGTAAGGAGCTCAAAGCCAATTTCATTTATGAAGCCTGGGACAGACCTTGGGGCAGGCTACTCCAGGCAGCAGGAAGGACCAATGTAACGTTTTGTTTAGCTCCCATCTATGTGTTTTCCTATAACAGTTAAGTTCATGCTTAGATGCTTAGACTGAATCTCTGGGTTTTGGTGTGAAGGAATGCTAACTGCACCAGGACAGGAAACCTATTTTATTCATCTTTGTACAATTGTTCCAGTGTGGCCCTTTCTGATGTGCAGGTACTCAGTCAACATCTGTTTGATGAATGAGTTCAGGCTTGCAATGGTAGACTCTACTTTGGAGTCTGGATAAGTGTCAGAGAGGGAAAGCTCTGAGTTTGGGCCCAAGGCACCTGGCTTATTTATTGGTGCGTGACCTAGATCAGTCATTTCAGTTCTCTGTCATTAGCCTAATGTCCTTTTCCGGGCTCCAGACTCATAGTTCTGTACCTTTTTCTCTTATCCTTTTACTCTTTGTTCCTTCATATTTGTATATGCTGTTAACACTTTGTTATACTCATTCTGATATTAATAGTATTCTGTAAGTGCTCACTAAGTGCTAGGCACCAATCTAAGCACTTTACATATTTTAACACATTTTTTATTCACATAACAACCCTAATGAGGTAGGTACCATTATTATCCATTTTATAGCTGAGGAAACTGAGGAACAGAGAGATTAAATATCTTCCATAAGCTCACATAACTTTTAAGCATCAGTGCACAGATTTGCACACAGGGAGCCTGGGTCCGGAGTCCAAGTTTAACTACCTCAGTGTACTACCTCTAGGTCACCCTAACAGTGACTATGACAGAGGCTGGTGACTGTATTATCTCATTGTTATAAATAAGGGAACTGAAGCTTAACTTCCTAAGGTTACACAGCTAGCAAGCAGCAGAGCCAGACCTCAAACCAGGGCTTTCAACCAAGTCCAGTGTTCTTTCTGGTAACCAGCCTGCTCTAGAGGTTGAATATGTAGCCCTAACGTCTGGCTAAGTTAAAGCCCCACTCTGCAGATTACTGGCTTTCTGACAATAGGTAAGTTACTAAACCTCTGTGTTTGTTTCCTCATCTGTAAAATGAGAATGAGGACATTAATACTAACTATATAGGATTGTTGTGACGATTAAATGAGTTATTAGGTGTCACATACTTATAAGAGAGCCTGGGACATAATATGCACTCAAGAGGTGTAAGCTATCACTTTTCATTCTGGATCAGTGCTACACGGGAGAAGTACAATGTGAACCAAAAGTCATTTTCAGTTTTCTAGTGGCCACTTTTTTTTTTTTTTTTTTGGGAGAGAAGTGGATCTTTTTATTCATTCGATGAACATTACTGAGGCCCTACTAGTGGCCACTTTTTAAAAAGCAAAAAGAAATATGAAATTATCTTAAACATATTTTATTTAACCAAATACATCCAAAACTGTACTCAGCTTTGTAATCAATTATCCAACTTATGATCCATATAAAATTATGAATGAGATATTTTACATATTTTTGGTATTAAATCTCGGAAATTTGGTGTGTATTCTACATTAAGCACATCGCCACTTGGACCAGCCACGTCACTTGTGACTGGTGGCAGAGCAGCTCTGGAAAGGTCCCCCCCAGCCACACCCTAGTCCCCCTACGGTTCCTTCCAGCGGCCAGCTGGCGGGCGCTGTAGGCCCCGCCCCGGGCCCCTCCCAGGTTACATCACAGAGCCCGCAGGCCCGGCTAGCGGGGACACCCGGCCCTGGCTGCGTGTTCCTGGCAGCTCGGCTCCTCCTCGTTCCAGGCACCCAAGTTCTAAGAGAAAGCGACGACTGTCACAGAGCAGCAGGGCGGTAGGTCCGCTCGCCCGCCGCTTCGGCCTCAGCGGGCGGGGAACAGGACTCAGTCCCCCATGCGTACCTCGCCCCCAACGGCCCTCCGCTCGCGCTGCTACCTCGGCAAGGTCGAGGCGGCGGGGCCGGCGCCCATTGGTCCGCCACGGCCCTCTGCCCACCCCCTCGCCGTGTTTATTGGCCGGAGCAGCGGCGCCCGCGGGATAGGCGGCGGCGGCGCCCCTCCCACGCTCGGGCCCTCAAGAGGGCGACGAGGAAGCGGCCACCTCCCTGCGTCCCGCCCCTCGGGTTAGCTCGCTGGCTCCCGGCTCCTCCCGGCTGCTCCCGGCCCTCTCCAGGCTCCCTCCGGCTCCGGCTCCGGCGCGGCGGCGGCGGGTAGGTGCAGCGGCCGGCGGGGCCCGATCCGAGGGGCTGCCTCCCCACTGTCCCGGGGGCTGCCCGAACCTGGCCCCGCGGCCGCCCGCGACCCCTCAGGGGCCGTCTGAGGCGGGGAAGGGCGGTGGCCACCGGCCTGCGGGACACGGGGATGGCCAGGCAGGGGGCCCGCGGGTGTGATGTTTCGAGTCCTCAAGGCGCAATCTGGGGCCCGCGTGGCCGGGCGGCCTGAAAGGTTCATTTTCGGGGGCCTGGAGCAGTGGGGCCGAAAGGCATGCCTCGGGCCCGGGATGGGGCTGAGCCCGGGGAGCGAGGGTCGGCTGCAGTCTGGGGCCCTGGGTGGGGCTCGGAGACGTAGGAGAACGCAAAGGTCGTTCTGTGAGGCTTTTGGGGGTTAGTTGAGGTGGGGCTGAGGCGAGGCTTGGAGAGGGTGTCTAGTCAAGGGTTATGGGAGGGGCTAGGGATGGTCTGGAGAACCAGGGTCTGACCAGGGCTCTCTTTCTGCCTGCGTCGGCCCCTGGCACTGTTTGGGGACTAAGCATGTGTCTGGTGCTGGAGTGCGAAGGTGTCGCAGTAAGGGTGGGGATGGGGACGGGGACCAGGAGGGGCAGTTGGAAACGTTACTCAGAACCGAGATTGTGATTTAGCACATGGACCAGGTCCTCCGCTGGTGTGTTGTGTGTGTGAACTCTTCTTTAGTGAGATTACCCCATGGGGGAATGTTGGGGTTTTGCTTGCATCCAGGAACCTTTAAGTGTATTTGCCGCTTTTGGGAGGAAGCTAAAGTTTGTGTTTTAGGACCCAGACTGAGGGCGAAACATGCTTCTCGGGAAGATTACTGTTACCCAGCTTTCTCCTGGAAACCCCCTTTTCTCCTTTCCCTTCTCTGGTCCAGTTACAGTATTGCTCCCCAGGGCCTCTCGATTCCCTCTCGCTGGTTGCATAGCATTGCAGTCTTTCTTGCTCTGTGTGTGTGTGTGTGTCTCCCGCCCATTTCCCTGCTGCTGCGCTTTTGGCAACTGCTTCTGCTCTTTCCCAGGGATGGTTGTGGCATTGCATCAGGGGATATTTGTGCTTGTGATTTGTTCACTCAGCCCAGGAAGAGGGAGAATAGTACGCTGCAGAGATGGGGGCGGGAGGGA
>NW_017731368.1:2370583-2373921 GCF_001890085.2 Hipposideros armiger
TGGCATCCCAAGCCAGTTCTTAACCATCGCGCCACTCGGCCGGCCCAGAATACTATATTTTTTGTTTGTTGCTCAAATTTTTCCAGCTTTGGCCATTTGGCTCCTATGTTCTTTTTTTTATTATTTATTTATTTATTTTTAAGATTTTATTGGGGAAGGGGAACAGCCAAGTTGTTATCCTTCAGTCTTAGTTGTGGAGGGCACAGCTAGCTCAGCTCCAAGTCCAGTCGCCGTCTGGCTGCCAGTTGGTAGTTCGCAGCCGCTCAGCTCAAGGTGCCGTGTTCAATCTTAGTTGCGGGTGGGTGTAGCCACCATCCCACGTGGGAGTTGAACCAGCAACCTTGTTGTTAGGAGCATGTGCTCTCACCAGCTGAGCCATCCTGTAGCCTATTGGCAGCTCAGCAGCAGCTCAGGGGCATATCAGCTCTGGCGCAGCACACTGGCCCATGTGGGAATCGAACTGGCGACCCTGTTGCTCAGAGCTTGCGCTCTTAACCAGCTGAGCCACTCGGCCGGCCCACCTATGTTTTTTTGACTTGTCTTTTTTTGGGGGTGTGAGGGAGCACTTTTACTTTCTGGTGCTGCACGATGCTTGTCTCATCTTGTATTGTCTACCCCAGCCCTAGAATCATCCATTTCTCCAAGGAGCCCTGGTTTCTTTTATTGGAGAAAAATATTTAGAAACCAGGATCTGGTTTCTGAATGAACTGGGTATACCCATTGCCACTGGGGTTCATTGCTTCTAGTTCCTCTTAGGGAACAGAGCTAGGAAATACATGTATGTATACTGACCCAGATTTACACACATATCTATGTTTATTTCGGTATCTATCTGTATGTAAAAATAAACATGAGTTCATACTGGTCTCTGACTAATCCAGCACCACAGAGTTCATTCTAGCATTCCCCTCCTTGCTTATTTGTAACTTCTTTCTCTGACAGTGAGAAATGTGACTCTCGTTATTTATAATAGATTTACATAACTGTTCAACTCTAGTATATGTGTAAAAAGTAGGATATTGTAGTTTTAATTGCCACATAAATTTCCAAAGCATTTTGCAGTTGTTAACTAATTTAATTTATTTTTTAAAATTATTTTTATTTTTATTTTTTTAGCTGAGCCATCATGCTACCTATTGGCAGCTTAGTGGCAGCTCAGCTCGGGCTAGGGATCGAACCGCTGTTGCTCAGAGCTGAAACTCTTGATCGAGCTCTTAACCAACTGAGCCACTCGGCCGGCCCTAATTTAAATTATACTCCTATAATGTTGGTATTTTCAGTTACTATTTTTCAGCTTAAGTGGATAGGTGAAATCGTTTGCTCCTGGCCAAACAGGAGTTGACTGTAGCTGGACTTGACCTATTCTCACTCCCAACTCTATGCTTGATCTCAAGCAAAGCAGCCTCTTTATATCAAATATCATGACTAAAAAGTCAAACTTTGTCCCTTCTTGGGTGGGATTGCTTCTTTTTTTTTTTTAAGATTTTTTTTTTATTGGGGAATTGGGGGGATGGGAACAGTGCTGGGGAATTGGGGGAAGGAGAACAGACAAGTTGCTGTCATTTTGTTCTTCATTCTAGTTGTGGAGGACGTTGCTTCACTGGCCCAAGTTGGCACCATCATTGCGCTCTTCCCGGGCGAGGCAGATCAGTCGCCGGCTACTAGATGGCTGCTCACAGCAGCTTGAGGGCTGCTCACACTGGCTGCTGGCTACATACGGTAGCCCATGGCAANGAGAAATGGGTGTGGTGAGGGAATACAGCTGCTCTAGGCCTATAGGGTAACACTGCCCAGTCATCAGCTGAAAGATATTGAAAGAGCAGCAGCGGCAGCAGCTATTTTTATAAATCAGCCCTGAATCCAAGCTGAGCACATGGATTTAGAGTGAACAGTTGTCATGCTCTCACTATTACAGGCTGGGTGTTTGGTAGACAACATTAGAGTTGCTAAGCAAGAGACTCCCTTCGTACAGTGCAGCAGGTACTTGACTTGCAACTTTTAAACTTTGCCCTTAGCTCTGTAGAGCGGGGCATCCCTCTTCAGTGGTTGTTTTTACATTGTTGTTTGATGGTCCCTACTCCTTCCTTTCAAATAAAATATTTTAACCTCCATTATACTCTTCTTTTCAAATTTAGCTTAAAAATAATAAAGCTATCCCTTTTTGAGCACTTGTCATCTTCCAAGTACTAGTTGTCTGTATTTGTTTACAGATGAGGAAATTTAGATTGACAGGAATTAGAGGTCACACAGATAGTTAAGTAGCAGAAGTGGCATCCACACCAAGGTGTCTCTGACCCCTATGCAGTAATTCAGACACTGGAAAGTTTTGGTTCATACAGGAGTGATCAAGCTCTTGAGAATTTATTCATGCAAAGTAACACCCCTTCCCCAGAGACTGATAAACCAGATACCAATTTTATTTACATTGAAAGTGTTAAGTGCCATGTATACAACTGGAATTAATTATCCACTGGCTAGGATACCTCCTTTGTTCCTGGGCACCTTTGAAGAGGAGTAATCAGTAATTTGTAGAATGTTCCTGAATTCGGGTTTTCTGAAATTTTCTCACGATTAGCCTAAAGTTCTGCATTTAAGGGAAGAACACCGTAGAGATGCTATGTCCTTGACACATCATATCTCATATCAGGGGATACCTGATATCAACATATCTTTATTACTGGTGTTAATTTGATTTAAGGTAGTGTCTGCCTGGTTTCACTAAAGTGACTATTTTCCTGTTTCTTATTTTGTTAGAAACTAGAAATGAGTCACCAAGTCAAGCCTACACTCCAGAGGAAGGGAATTAAGCTTCACTTCTTGAAGGGACAAGTATCAAAGAATTTGTGAGCATTGTTAAAATCAACCATAGTTTTATTTATATACATATATATATATATATATATATATATATATATATACTTTGGGGGAGAGTCTTTCAGGCTATACAAAGATCTGATTTTTTCTTAAAGTGTGCCATCCACTAACTTTAGCATTTATCAGTGAAACTTGTCTGTAGCAGCATTACTAGTGTGCTATTCTGATGTTCTAGTTCCCTCATTCCTCCTCCACTTATTACTTGGAATCCTCCTGCAAGGAAGATTTGTACCTTTCCTCCATTATTTATTCAGTCATTTATATTAGTATGGATTCCTGAATATTTTTTTCTTTGGGTTGTAATTGAATACTATATATTTTTTTCTTAAGATTTTTTTTTTTAAATTGGGGAATTGGGGGGATGGGAACAGTGCTGGGGAATCGGGGGAAGGGAAACAGACAAGTTGCTGTCATTTTGTTCTTCAGTCTAGTTGTGGAGGACGCTGCCCCACTGGCCCAAGTTG
>NW_017731368.1:2376096-2384017 GCF_001890085.2 Hipposideros armiger
CTCCAGGTTGAGCTGTTGTTCAGCATCTTAGCTGTGGAGGGCAGTGTCACTGGCCCTCATATGTGGGATCTGAACCAGGGCCCTCTGGTGTCCCAAGCCAGTTCTTAACCATCGCGCCACTTGGCTGGCCCCAGGGATTGCTTCTTTTAATGAAACTTTGGCAGTGTTGTGAGCAAGAAGAATTCCTTTTCTGGAGTTCTTCTTGTAGAATCATAGAATTGGTAGAGATTTTAGAGATAATCTAGTGTACTTTTTCACACAATACAGTGATTTCTCCAGCCCTCTATGCAAGTTTCCCCAAGATAGGGACTTCACAGCTGGTGGCTGTTAATTCCAGATTTGCGAATTTGTTATTTTAGAAACACTTCCCTGATAATGATCTCATACCTGCCTCCCTGCAGTTTTTGTTCACTGGTTCTAATTTTGCTGTCTACAGTTAATCTCCACTCCACAGCTATTCAATGACAGTTTTCTGTCCCAACTAAGGTTTTTCTCTTCCAGACTAAACAGATTTTTTTCTCCTAGCCACCTCTTATGAAATGTGCTTTCCAAACCTTTTACTATGTTGGGCATCCTCCTGTAGACATGGTACCGTTTGTCAGATATGGTCTGATTCAGCTACTGTGTGAGGCCCTGGAAGTGAAGTGATTAGGAATTCAAAATGATCCCTGCCCTTGGGGAGCTTACCACATAGTCAGTTTCTATCAGTGCTGCTTTAGAATAAATTAGATTCTTTTTCTTTTAATATTTACCTTTCAGTGTTAGTTTATACTTGTCCTGTATAAGCTCACCTCTAGGTCTTCTGTCTAGAAATGCCATTAACCCAAGTCTTTTTTTTTTTTCTTGAAATCTGATTTATTTACTTTTTTTTTTGACATTTTGAACCTTTTATTATGAAAAATTTCAATACAAAAATAGAGAGAAGAGAATAAAGAATCTCCGTTGTTCAGGTTCAGTGATCAACTCATGAATAATCTTGTTTAATCTATATCCTCCTATTGTCCTTATTTCTTAGTAGCAAATCCCAGACTTTATATGGTTTCATCTATAAATATTTCAATGTATATTTCTAAAACATAGGGACTTTTTATTTCTTTTTTTTCAGTACTTAATTATTTAAAAAAAATCAATTTCAGGTGTATGGAAGAACATGGTGATCAGACATTTACATAACTCACAAAGTGATCACCCCAACAAGTCTACTACCCACCCGATACTGTACATAGTTATTAGAATGTTATTGGCTATATTCTTCATGCTGCACTACACATCCCCGTGACTATTTTTTAAAATTATAGTTGACATTCAATATTATTTTATGTTAGTTTCAGGTGTATAACATAGTGGTTAGACATTTATGTAATTTATGAAATGATTTCCCCCAATAAGTCTACTACCCATCTGACACCATACATAGTTTTTACAATACTGTTGATTGTATTCCCCATACTGTAATTTATATCCCTGTGGCTCCCCTGTAACTATCAATCTCTACTTTTTAATCCCTTCACTTTTCTCACCCAGCCCCCCAACCTCCCTCTCATCTAGTAACCATCAGTTCTCTGTGTCTATGGGTCTGTTTCTGTTTTGTTTGTTCGTTTATTTTGTTCTTTAGATTCCACGTATAAGTGAGATCATGTAATTGTCTTTCTTAGTCTGAGTCTCATTTCACTAAGCATAATAACCTCTAGATGCATTCGTGTTGTCACAAGGTCTTTGTCTTTGATTGGTTGGCTTTCTGAACCTGTGTGGTAGACTGTTTTACACTCCTATTTTCTTTCTGTCCGTTATTCCAAAGGGAACTTCTGGAATCCTGATTCTATTATTTTTGTTATTTTTATCACATCTATAACTTTGATATGTTTATTCTATATTTGTACTTAAATGGGTTAAGAAAATATTTACCTAGAGTGTGCCAAGATCAGATCTTAGTAGTATGCAATTAGAGACAAAACTTTATGGTTTATTTTCTCCTCACTTCTGACTTTTATTACTGTAGTATTTCCAAGAGATTTTGGTTCTGATTTTCTGCTATAGTTTGTGTGCAAAATTATAATTAAAATATTTTACCTCTTGCAACTCTGAAGGCACAGCTAGTTGTTTTCTAGTGGCATTGATTACTGGTTGAAGTTAGGTTATATGATTCTTTATTATGACTAAGTATAGATTCTCACTTAGAAATGATTCACACATAATAGTATGGCATCTGCCCCTTTATCCTCCCTTACCCCCACCCCCACCACACACACATGTTGAGACTGCTGTGGAAGAACTTAAAGCTTTTAGAGAAGATGTATGTTCTAAAGAAGGAAAAATAAAAAAATTTAGGGGACATTGGGGATAAGTGAGTGGGAGTGGGGGAAAACGACTTAAAGAGAAAGGTTGCTTCCTATAGTGACCTCTCTGAGCTCTGTTGTTGTTAAACTGTCCGAAATTCTCAGACATTTATTTGGGTTAATCCGTTTTCTCTTTTAGGAATAGAAATACACAGGGAGGATTCAAGAGAGCTCTGTCATTTTCTTATAGGTAGAACATATTTTTATCGAAATAATTTTTATTGGGGAGTGAGTGTTCCTTTGGTACAGGTAAAATCATTTGACAGAAAAGTGATCTCTGAGTTTAGGGTGGACTGGGGAGAGGAGGGAGCAGGGAATAAGGCAGATTTACAGACTAATTTCCCCTAGTATCACATCAGATGTCACATTTAAAAAGGCTTTCTGAACACTTTCTACCCTAGTCTTGGTTAAGTAGTACTCTTTTTTTTTTTTTAAGTTATTTTTTAAATTTATTTTTTATTTTTTATTTTTTTTTAGATTTTTAATTGCGGAATTGGGGAAGGGGAACAGACAAGTTGCTGTCGTTTTGTTCTTCAGTCTAGTTGTGGAGGACGTTGCTTCACTGGCCCAAGTTGGCACCATCATTGCGCTCTTCCCGGGCGAGGCAGATCAGTCGCCGGCTTCTGGACGGCTGCTCAGTGTAGCTGCTGGCCGCTCACGCTGGCTGCTGGCTACACACAGTAGCCCATGGCAACCCACTGCCACAGGGGCTGCAGCCTACACCGTCGCCGGCGACTCACGGCAGCCCAGCTCCAGGTTGAGCTGTTGTTGTTCAGCATCTTAGCTGTGGATGGCAGTGTCTCTGGCCCTCATATGTGGGATCCAGACCGGGGCCCTCTGGCGTCCCAAGCCAGTTCTTAACCATCGTGCCACTCGGCCGGCCCAAGTAGTACTCTTTTCACCACTATATATCTTTGGGCATATGTCATTCCATCTTTAAAAAAAAATTAAGATATAATTCACATACAGTAAAATTCACCATTTTAAAACATACAAATCATTGTGGTTTTTGGTATATTCACAGTGCTTTGCAACCGTCATCACTATCTAATTCCAGAACATTTTCATCATCCCCAAAAGAAATAAAGAAATCCCAAACCCATTAGCAATCACTTTCTATATGGACCAGCTCCTGGCAGCCACGAATCTACTTTTTGTCTATGGATTTGCCTGTTCTGGACATATCTAAATGGAATCATACAATATATGACCTTTGGTATCTGGCTTTCTTCACTTAGTTTTCAAGGTTCATCCACACTGTAGCATGTATCAGTACTTCATTCCTTTTTATGGCTGAATAATACTTATTGTATGGGTGTACTACATTTTAAAAATTCTTGCATCATTGGGTGGTTTCCACTTTTTAGCCATTAGGAATAATGCTGCTATGAACAATTGTATATAAGTTTTTGTGTGGACATATGTTTTTATTTCTCTTTGTATATACCTATGAGTGGAATTACTGGGTCATATGGTAACTCTCTGCTTAACCTTTTGAGGAACTTCCAGACTCTTTTCCAAAGTGGCCACACCATTTTATGTTCCCATTAGCCGTATATGAGGGCTCCGGTTTTCCCACATTCTCGCATTTCTGCTATTCTGTATTTTTTTTATTCCATCCTAGTGGATGTGAAGTTGTATCTCACTGTGACTTTGATTTCCCTGGTGACTAATGTGCTTATTGGCCATTTGTATATCTTTGGAGAAATGTGTATTCAGGTCCTTTGCCCATTTTTAATTAGGTTCTTATTGTTGAATTATAAGAGTTTCTATAGTCTAGATACACATTCCATATTAGATATATGATTTGCAAATATTTTCTCCATTCTGTGGGTTGTTTTGTATTTTTACTTTCTTGGTAATATCCTTTGAAGCACAAAGGTTTCAAATTTTGATGAAGTCCAATTTATCTGTTTTTTCCTTGGTTGTTTGTGCTTTAGATGTCACATCTAAGAAACTGTTGTCTACCCCAAGATCACAAAAGATTTCTACCTGTTTCTTTTAAGAGTTTTATAGTTTTAGCTGATATTTAGGTTTTTGATCCATTTTGAGTTAATATATATATTTTTAAGATTTTATTGGGGAATTGGGGGAGGGGAACAGCGTTGGGGAATCAGGGAAGGGGAACAGACAAGTTGCTGTCCTTTTGTTCTTCGGTCTAGTTGTGGAGGACGTCGCTTCACTGGCCCATGTTGGTATTATCATTGCGCTTTTCCCCGGTGAGGCAGTCGCTCGCCGGCCATTGGACGGCCGCTCATGCTGGCTGCCGGCCACTCACAGTAGCTCATGGCAGCCCACTGAAGCAGGGGCTGCCGCCTACGCTGTCGCTTGCGACTCACAGCAGCCCAGCACCGTGTTCAGCTGTTGTGCACCATCTTAGCTATAGAGGGCTCAGTGTCACTGGCCCTCATGTGGGATCCGAACTGGGGCTCTGCTGCTCAGAGCTGGTGTCCCAAGCCAGCTCTTAACCAACGTGCCACTCGGCTGGCCCTTGAGTTAATTTTTATATACAGTGTGAGGTGGGGATTCATATTTTTTATTTTTTTGCATGTGGACATTTAGTTGTTCTACTGCCATTTGTTAGAAAGACTTTTCTTTTTCCATTGAATCATCTTGGCATTCATGTTGAAAATCTATTGACCTTAGATGTATGGGTTTATTTTTGGACTTTCAGTTCTATTTCACTGACCTACATATCTGTCCTTATGCCAGTACCATACTGTCTTGATTAGTGTGGCTTTGTAGTAAGTGTTGAAATCGGGACGTGTGAGTCCTCTAATTTTGTTCTTTTCAAGATTGTTTTGGCTATTCTGGGTCCCATGCATTTCCATATGAATTTTAGGATCAGCTTGCCAATTTCTACAGGAAAAGCAGTTGGAATGTTGATAAGGACTGGATTGAATGTATAGATCAATTTGGAGAATATTACCATCTTAACAATGTTAAGTCTTCCAATCCATGAACATGGAATGTCTTTCCATTTATTTACGTATTCCAATTTCTTTCAACAATGTTTAGTAGTTTTCAATGTACAAGTCGTGCACTTTTTTGGTCATATTTATTTCTAAGCGTTTTATTCTTTTGGGTGCTATTTGAAATGGAATTGTTTTCTTAATTTCATTTTCAGATTGTTGATTGCTATTGCATAGAAATACAATGGATTTTTGTATGTTGACCTGGTGTTCTGCAAACTTGCTGAACTTATTTATTATTAGCTCTAATCGTTTTGTGTGGATTCCCTTGGATTTTCCCATTTTTTTTTACTTGTATGTGGGTATGCCTTTCCATTGGACTGAGATCCTTTTGAGTTCAGACTGTGTCTTGTATTTCATTTCTCTTTCCCTACTGCCAAACGTATATTCAGTGAATACTGGAGTAAAGATGTCATTGTAATGGAGGTTAGTGTGGTACAAGGCCACAGAAAAGGGGCCAGAAGGGAAGCATAGCCTATTGTAAGACTACTTTACCTATTATAAAGTGTTTCCTGAGGTTTAGGAAAGTTAATTCTTCTCATTTCTATGTCTTCTCTGTATACTTCTTTCTCCTAATGATCCATTGTTTATGGAATTCAGATACTTTGGATAAAAAATTACTGTGTATTAGAATAGGAACCTTAATTTGATTTTGTGTATTATTTCTCTAGGGAAATGTGTTCTGTCCTCATTCAACAAAATAGTTCTTTCATGAACCTAGGCGTACTTACGGTAATGTGATTGGCTTTGCTGGTGGTTAATTCTGTGTTCACATTTTTTCTTGAGTAAACTCAAGCTCACTTATTTTCTTTTCCCTCGTGTTTACTAAATCACAGAGAGACAGGGAAAACAAAACATTGGCAGTCAAAGGGCAGGATCTGTCCTGTTCTTTTTTTTTTTTTGGTAATTCTGTGCACCTTTCATTACCAGACATGAAGAAATGCTTTTAAAAAGCATCCTATTCTTCAAGAAGAGGAAGAGTAGAGAATTCACAGTTCCTTTTTAGGATTTCTTTTTTTTTTTTTAAAGGTTTTATTGGGGAATTGGGGGAGGGAACAGTGTTGGGGAATCGGGGGAAGGGGAACAGACAAGTTGCTGTTCTTTTGTTCTTCAGTCTAGTTGTGGAGGACGTCGCCTCACTGGCCTGTGTTGGTATTGTGATCATTGCGCTCTTCCAGCTGAGGCCACTTGGCCGGCCCATAAGGTGATTTCTTGAAGAATGGATTCTCAATATAATAGGCTGGCCATTCCATAGGTGGTGGTGAATAATATGTGTAAATTCTGGGGTCTCTGAAAATTTCTTTGTTGCAAAAAATTCAATGCCATCAGCAATCAAGGTAAACTGTGCTTGTAGGCCAACTTAGGAACTTTGGAAAGTAGCCATGGGCTGCATGGTTAGATGGTTGAGGAACTCCAGAGTAACTAATTGTACCTTCTCGAATCCATTTTTCAGCTCTAGTAGAGAAATATAGGGGTAGGAAATATACCTGTATTAATTAGTTTGTCCTGTTAAGCTCTAAATGTGATCTGGTAATGTCCATATATAACTTTGCGTGCTCATAGGGCAACTTTTTAGCATTACTTAAAGTTTGTATTTCCCAAACTTCCCACAGTTGCATTGATTTCTTAAGTCATTTTTGTGTCCCTCATTCTTTTTTAAAGAAACATTTCCAAAAAATTTCTAATGCATCTCAGAAGGTGAAACTAGTATAATGAAACTGAACCCCTCTGTACCTAATACTTCTTTTTAATAATTACCAATCCGTGGCCAATTTTGGTTCATCTGTATTTCCACCTACTCTTCTACCCTTCTTTACTGGATTATTTTGAAGCAAATCCTAGATATGAGCTCATCTGTAAATACTTTAGGATGTATCTTAAAAGATAGTTTTATTCTTTTTTTTTTTTTTTTAAGTGGAGCCATCCTGCTACCTGTTGGCAGCTCAGCTCGGGCTGGACTCGAACCGCTGTTGCTCAGAGCTCAAACTCTTGAGCGAGCTCTTAACCAACTGAACCACTCGGCCGGCCTCAAAAAGATAGTTTTAAATATAATCACAACATAGAGAACCTCAAAATTTGACAAAATAGCTAATTAGTATTCAGGTTTTCCTTACTATCATAAATGTGTGTTGTTGTTTTTTTGCAGGTGGTCAGTTAGCACAGGATTCAAATTCGGTCTTCATTTGCTTGATGATGTCTCTTAAGTGCCCTGTAACAAGATCTCCTTTTCTCTTTTTTTCCTTGCAGTTTGTATATTGAAAAAACGGGGTTATTTGTCCTGTAGAACTTTTTATATGCTGGATTTTGCTGCTTGTGTCTTGGTGATGGTTTGTAATATGTTTCTTGGTTCCACCGTGTATTTCTTGGAAACGTTTAGTTAGATCTAGAGATTTGATTGATTTTATTTTATTATTTGTCAGGATGCCTGCCTCATTCTTAATTTCCATTCTAAGAAAATCATTTAATGTTCTGGAGTTCATAGAATGTTCATGTAAGCTTGTGAGAAAAGACACGCATGACTTTTTTTTTTTTAAGATTTTATTGGGGAATTGGGGAAGGGGAACAGCCAAGTTGTTGTCCTTCAATCTTAGTTGTGGAGGGCGCAGCTAGCTC
>NW_017731368.1:2385120-2389497 GCF_001890085.2 Hipposideros armiger
CCAGAGAAGAGCGCAATGATGGTGCCAACTTGGGCCAGTGAAGCAACGTCCTCCACAACTAGATTGAAGAACAAGATGACAGCAACTTGTACGTTCCCCTTCCCCCAATTCCCCAGCACTGTTCCCATTCCCCCAATTCCCCCAATAAAAATCTTAAAAAAAAAAAAATAAAAAATACTTGTTCATTGAGGAAAATGGAAATTTGGAAAATACAGAAAAGTATCAAGGCAAAAATAATCATCTGAACACTTATCTCCCAGAGGTGACCATTTTGGACGTATTCCCTTACAGCCTTTTTTTTTTTTCCGTGTATGTTTTTTTACTTAGATGTGTCTGCTAATAATTTTCTCTATTGCTTTTTAAAAACTTAATATAGCATAATTTCCCATGTTATTAAAAGCTATTTGTAAAGATAATCTTTAATGGTTGCATGATGTTGCATCACATGTGGACAGGTTTTGATTTACTATCCCTTGTTATTGCATACAGACATTTCCCCCCATTTTGGCTGTTATTTTTATGCATAAGGCTCTGTTTATAGTTCAGATTTTTATTATGATAGATTCTCTTTTTATAACAGATTTATTGGGTTATAATTTACATACTATAAAATTCACCTTTTCAGTGGTTTTTAATGTATTTTCAAAGTTGTTCCATTGTCGTTGCTATTTAATTTTTGAATACTTCATCATTCCAAAAGACCTTTTGTACCCATTAGCAGTCATTTTCCTACCTCCTTTCTCCCAGCCCCTAACAACCACTAATCTCCTTTCTGTCTCTGGATTTCCCTATTCTGGACATTTAATACAAATAGTATTATACAGTAGGTGGCCTTTTGTGTCTGATATCTCTCACTTAGCATATTTTCAAGGTTCATGTTGTAACATGTATTAGTACTTCATTCCTTTTTATGAGCATGTAACTTTCCTTTGTATGAATATACTACATTTTGTGTATTCATAAGTTGATGGACATTGAATTGTTTATTTTTTAGCTATTATGAATAATGCTACTATGAATATTTGTGTGTAAGTTTTTGTGTGGACATATGTTTTCATATCTCTTGCTTATATACTTAGGAGCAGAATTACTGGGTCATATGGTAATTCTGTTTAACCTCTTGAGTAACTACTGTATTAAAAGTGTTTCCAAAAGTGGCTGCGTCATTCAGCTTCCCACCAATAATGCATGAAGGGGCCTTTTGAGCTTCTTTTGCTCGGCCTGCTTCAAACTCTTTGGAGTGTACTTTCTCTTCTAATAATGGCCCTTGAGCCATATTCTACTGTTTGGGCCCGCATCTGTTTCTATGAAATGTATTTTTTCTTTTAATAAACTGTCCTTTTCTGCAACCTTAAAAAAAATGCATGAAGGCTCCAATTTTTCTACATTATGATAGATTCTTAAATATACATTTAATTACTGGGTCAGAAGATGTCAGAAATTTAAGGCTTTTGATACATTTTGCAAAATTGCTTTCTGGAAGATTGTGCATTCTTACTAAAGCCCATCATCATGCCCTTGTTAGTGAGAATTATCATTAAAAATTGCTAATTTAAATAGATTAAAAGTAGAAAAAAATCTCAGTTTTAATCACATCTGATTTTCTTAAACAGTGACATCAGTATTGCACAGTCATATACCAAATAATCCAAGGTAAGATTAGATCACTACGAATGAGGTTCTCTGACCGCCAGTTGCCTGGTACTCAATCACTGCCCGTTTTAGCATGGTTCTCTTGGGTGGGGTCTAAATTAAGAGTGAATATCAGCAGGCTACCCAGGCAGCTGTTCCTTTGCAAGCCAAAATGGGGTAACGTTAATAATAGGGGCAAAATAAATGTTTGAAGGATATTCTGAAGAGTTTTGTACATTAGTGTAGCCAGGGATTACCGAGATGCCTCAGGGGCAAACCAGTCAGTTTACGGACAGTGGTGCCTTTCCGTAATTGGTCTGAGAGTTTGAGGTAGACTTGCCACAATAAGTCAACTGCAATTACCTGTGGCAGAAAACTGCACTATGGCAGTAGCACTGCACTAGGTGTCAAAAAAGCAGGGTTCAGGTTCCAACTCTATCACGTAATAGCTGAGATGTGGAGTAGATCAGTGAATCTGTTTATTTACAAAATCAGAGTGCTGATAATACCCACTTCCCAGGCTTGTGAGAATGAAGAGATATGTGACTGGGATAGGTACTCTTTAAAATTCTAACAAGGTATTGCCTAGTGATCCAAATCAAGAATAATTTTGGTGTATATGGAATTAATTGGTGGTGTATTGGTGTTTTCCCTGGAAATCGTATTGCTCCCAAGTTTCATTGGACTGTATATGTAGTAAATTGGCTATGAAACATGAAATTCATGAACTCATGAACCATCTGAGGCACAGAATAGTTGTCGTCTTTGAGGTCACAAGCCTAATTTGTAGCTGAGTCAGGACATGAACTTTAATCTCTAGCATTCTTTTTACTATGTTCAACTTAGTACCACAGATATTTATATATCTTTTAGGTACATAGCACTGTGATAAGTGCTGCAGGTTATTTTTAAAAAGTAAGTTGTAAAATAAAAAGAAGTGATGGGCTATTGTAATAATAGTGTCGTGATATAGACTAAATGCTATACAAACTGTGTAGAGATCTGAATGACTAACTGGATTCAATTGAAGGCCTTAAGTTGTTCAAGGGTGCCTTGTTGAATTGACTCAGAACTAAGAATTCAGGTTCTGTTCATTAATTTTTATTTTTTTAAGATTTTTATTGGAGAATTGGGGGAGGGGAACAGTGTTGGGGAATTGGGGAGGGGAACAGACAAGTTGCTGTCTTTTTTGTTCTTCAGTCTAGTTGTGGAGGACCTTGCTTCACTGGCCCATGTTGGTATCATCATTGCGCTCTTCCCGGGTGAGGCAGATTGGTCGCTGGCCATTGGACGGCGGCTCACGGCGGCTCTTGGCAGCTCACACCAGCCGTCGGCCTCTCATGCTGACTGTCAGCCACTCATGGTAGCTTACGGGAGTCCACTGCAGCAGGGTCGCCGGCGACTCACGGCAGCCCAGCTCCAGGTTGAGCTGTTGTTCACCATCTTAGCTGTAGAGGGCGCAGCGTCACTGGCCCGCAAGTGGGGTCCGAACCGGGGGATCCTGCTGCTCAGAGCTGGCGTCCCAAGCCAATGCTCTTAACCAATGTGCCACTTGGCTGGCCCTTGTGTTTGGTTTTAAGGGGCACATTTTCAGAGACATGGGTAATCTAGAGCCTATCCAGAAGAAAACAGGCTGGTTTGTGATGAAAGTAGAAATGCTGATTATATTATTCAATCTAATTCAGTAAGTATTTATTGAGTATCTAATATGTTACAGGTTTTGGCTTAGATGCTAAGAGTATAAGAATATGTAACTCAGTCCTTCCTTAAGAATTCCAAATATTTAGTATAAATGTTAGTTTTTAATATAATTTAAAAATTATTTTTTAAAAATTTAAACTTTTAACTTTGAGATAATTATAGGTTCACATGCAGTTGTAAGAAAACAATGCAGAGAGACCCCTTGGACCCTTTACTGCACCCCCCGCCCCCTCCGCCCTTGCAAAAAGTATTACAATTAGGGTATTGACATGAAACAGTTAATGATGAATGGTACAGCCACTCTGGAAAACAGTTTGGCTGTGTGCCTCAGAGTGCAATTGCTGGGTCATATGGTAGCTGCATGTTTAGTTTTTTAAGAAATGCCATTTTATATTGCTGTAATATGTTGGAAGCCCAGGCTCCGTAGTTGTCTTCAGTGATACGTGGTTACCCTGTTTCACTGGTCTGCTGGCATGAGAGCCCCGGCTCCCCTCTTTGGCCTTCTGACTTCACCCTGGAGGGGACGTGGGTGCTCCTCCAGAGGCAGGGAGAAGTTGGCTCCCCACTCAGCCTTTGCTGTCTTGTCTGGGTGGTGTTGGGCCACAGTATTTTCTGCGGTGTTAGGCTGGAGTAGAGTGGTTATTGTCTAAAAGTTTTCTGTCTTGCTAGGCTGCCCTTTTCCTTGTCCTTTGGCTAAATAAAGAGAACAGGTTTTTATTGGGGTTTTTCTTATCTGCATTCTTAGCCGTTCCTGGGTTGCCAGCCTCTTCACTTCTAATTCTCAGATATATAAGGCAAAAAGAAAACCCAGATAACTTGTCACTGTATTATTTCTTGGTTTCCAAGGTCCCTAGCCTTTTTACCTTCTCCTACCTTTCACTCTTTTTTTTTGTTTTTTAAAGATTTTATTGGGGAATTGGAGGGGAACAGCGTTGGGGAATTGGGGAAGGTGCACAGACAAGTTGCTGTCATTTTGTTCTTCAGTCTAGTTGTAGAGGACGTTGCTTCACTGGCCCAAGTTGGCACCATCATTGCACTCTTCCC
>NW_017731368.1:2389667-2410371 GCF_001890085.2 Hipposideros armiger
CAGGTTGAGCTGTTGTTCAGCATCTTAGCTGTGGAGGGCAGTGTCACTGCCCCTCATATGTGGGATCCGAACTGGGGCCCTCTGGCGTCCCAAGCCAGTTCTTAACGATCGCACCACTCGGCCGGACCTTGATGAAAATTTTTGTTCATAGTTTCTATAATATCATAAGAGGGCTCATTATACTTTTCAGAAGAAAATCAGAGATAATAATGGCTTTCTTGTTTGTTCTTGGAGGAAATAGGAGATACTAGCAGTGTTTGTTTCAATGAACCCTAGCATTAGTTTTTTGCTGGAGTTTGCAGAACATAAGCCAGAATGACTTACATCTTTTTCCATAGTACAACTTTTTCTAATTGCTGTGCAATATACTTCCAGATGTTCAGATTATTGGGAAGTTTAGATTTCATAGACTGGGATTTTTAGCATTAGCTATCCAGATTCATTTAACAGGTCTAATTAAAAATTATTACTCAGTTTCATTTTCCCCCCACTTTGTATAGTGTTTTCTTTAGTATGATGTGAATAGCAGCAGTGCAAGTCAAATCAGAACAAATACAGAGGTTCCCTCCTTAAGTGCAGTTTTGTTTTCCGTGGTTTCAGATACCTGCCGTCAGCCATAGCCTGGAAATACTAAATGGAAAATTCCACCTCATCCCATCTCGTCACATAGGCATTGTATCATTTCACATCATCGCTAGAAGGATGAGTACAATACAGTAAGATATTTTGAGAGAGAGAGAGAGAGAGAGAGAGAGACCATATTTACAGAACTCATTATAGTATATTGTTACAATTGTATATTCTATTATTAGTTATTGTTAATCTCTTACTGTGCCCAATTTATAAATTAAACTTTATCATAGGTATGTATGTATTGGAACAGTATATCTAGGGTTTGGTACTATCTGCGGTGTCAGGCATCCACTGGGGCTCTTGGAATGTATCCCCAGTGTATAAGGGAGACAAATGTAATTATAAAATTACTTTACAAAGGAACATAGATGTAGAAGTATTTGGAGTTGTTGTAGTTTTGATTTATTGAAATATGAAAGTTCATATGTCAGAATTTGTTTAGGAAGCTACCTTTCAATTTCACATGGAGCTATTATTAGACATGAAATTGAAATATATTATTGATTGTATTTTAAACACTTAATAATAATTATATTTATTTACTTCTTCCTTTGCAAAAGTGATAGGTAATGCTATGAAAAAAACTAAATTTAGAAAAATGGAAAAATATTACCAATTTATTCAGTTTTCATATACTTTTACAAGCAGTTCACCATTGAGAAGTGCCCAGCAAGCTCTGTTTCTCCTTTGCCAGTTTCAGCAGCTTGTGGTTTGGGTTGTTCGTCTCTGTCTGGCAGTGTGCTACAAGTGTCCCAGACTGGCTTCATTTTTGGATCACCTGGAGAGTCTTTTAAAATAGTTTCTGCTTTCTGCTTTTGATTCTGATTCATTAGATACGAGTGGAGTCCAGAATCTGAATTTTTTAACAGCTTTATTGAGATATAATTCACATACTGTACAATTCACCCATTTAAAGCATGCATTTTAGTGGTTTTCAGTATTTTCTCAGAGTTGTGCATCTATCACCACAATCAATTTTAGATCATTTTTATTAGACTCCCTCAAAAAATCTTCCCTACCTTGGCTATCACCCTCTTAGTCCCTTTATCTTCCTTCCAAACACCCCAGCCCTAGACAACCACTAATCTAGTTTCTGTCTCTATAGATTTGCCTATTCTGGAATCATACACTCGGCGGTCTTTTTTTTTTTTTTTTAAGATTTTATTGGGGAATTGGGGGAGGGGAGCAGCATTGGAGAATTGGGGAAGGGGAACAGACAGGTAGACAAATTGCTGTTTTGTTCTTCAGTCTAGTTGTGGAGGACGTCGCTTCACTGGCCCATGTTGGTATGATCATTGCGCTCTTCCTGGGTGAGGCAATCGGTTGCCGGTCATTGGTTGGCCATTCATGGTGGCTCACGGCATCTCTGGCCTGCTGCCGGCCGCTCACACTGGCTGCCAGTCACTCACGTAGCTCACGGCAACCCATCGCAGCCCTGCTGCAGCCTACGTCGCAGGCGACTCACAGCAGCCCAGCTCCAGGTTGAGCTGTTGTTCATCATCTTAGCTGTAGAAGGCTAAGCCCTCAATGTGGGATCCAAACTGCGGCCCTGCTGCTCAGAGCTGGTGCTCCCAAGTGAGCTCTTAACCAGCTGAGCCACTCGGCCAGCCCCGGCGGTCTTTTGTAATTCACTTCTTTCACTTACCATGTTTTCAAGGTTCATCTGTGTTACAGCATGTTCATTTATATGGACACATAATGTTCTTTGTATGGATAGACCACATTCTGTTTATCTGGTCATAAGTCTGTGGACATTTGGGTTGTTTCTAGTTTTTGGCTATTACGAATAATGCTACTCTGAACATTCGAGTACATGTTTCTGCGTGGACATTTGTTTTCATTTTTCTTGGGTATATCGTTAGGAGTGGAATTGCTGAGTCATATGGTCACTCTATGAGTAACCTTCTGAGGAATTGCCATATTGTTTTCCAAAGCAGCTGTACCATTTTTCAGTCCTTGAAAATAGCATGGGAGTGTTCTAGTTCCTCCACATTCTTACCATCACTTGTCATCTGTCTTTTGATTATATCCATCCTATGGGGTGTGAAGTCGCAGAATCTAAATTTTAAAAAAAGTTTCTTAAATGATTTTGATGGTCTATAATAGTGGTTCTCAGTGGGAGTGGGCATGGAGATGTGATTTTATCCCTAAGGGGACATATCACAATGTCTGGAGATTTTTTCATTGTCACAACTGGGAGGGTGCTGTTGGCATCTAGTGGGTGGAGGCCAGGGATGCTGCTAAATGTCTTACAATGCACAGGACAACACCCACCACAAAGAACTACCTCGTCCAAAATGTGAATAGCACAGGGGTTGAGAAACTGTTCTGGCAGAGAATTAGACTAAGCAGTTGCAAGATCAAAATTTTAGCCCCCACATTTAAGATACTCAGTCTAGTTTAGCATTAGATGTACTAGCTGAGAGCAGTGAATGAATCCTAACCCAGAGCTTGATTTATTGAGTGAACAAGATATATGGTGGTAGTTTGAACTAAAGTGATTCTTTGTTATTCCATAATTGGTGAATAAATTGGTGACTCCACATTGCTGTATTGACTGTGTTCCCTCCCTTAACCCCTTTGTCCATCCAGAATCAATGATCACATAAACAATGTGCAGGGGGGTTTGATTTTATAGTTTATTTCAAAGGTTTATTTTAATGGAAATCATTTTAAAAGTCTCAACCAGCCATAGAAATGAAACTGGAGACTGGCTGTGGTGTGGCCTTTTGACTTTACTTATGGTATTTTTAAAAAAGTGAAATAAGGGGCTGGCCGAATGGTACGTTCGTTAAGAGCTGGCTTGGGACGCCAGCTCTGAGCAGCAGGGCTCCAGTTCGGATCCCACATGAGGGCCAGTCATGCTGTGCCTTCTACAGCTAAGATGGTGAACAACAGCTCGACCTGGAGCTGGGCTGCCTTGAGTCGCTGGCAACGGTGTAGGCTGCAGTGGATCTGCAGTGGGCTGCTGTGAGCTACCATGAGTGGCTGGTAGCCGCGTGAGCTGCCAAGAACCGCCGTGAGCTGCTGTCCAGTGGCCGGCAACTGATGTGCCTCACCCGGGAAGAGCGCAATAATAATACCAACACAGGCCAATGAAGCGACGTCCTCCACAACTAGACTGAAGAACAAAAGGACAGCAACTTGTCTGTTTCCCTTCCCCGATTCCCCAACACTATCCCCCTCCCCCAATTCCCCAATAAAATCTTTATTAAAAAAAAAAGTGAAATAAAAAGTTTTACATAGTTAAATTTTTCAATATTTATTTGACTTCTGGGATTTGAACTTTAAGTATTTCCTCTTCTATCCTGAAAGCCTTCTCGATAGGAGAATTTGCAATTGAGGAATTTAGTAAAACTTTAATAATTACCCTCTTTTACAGATGAGGAAACAGATAGAGATCACCCAACAATAAATGGTAGGCACCTCATGCTTTTCTAAACACCGTATAATGCTTCTCAGTGGAACTTGAAAATGAATCCATTAAAAAAAATTAAAAAAGAATCCATAAAGTCCTTATTTTATTTTTTAACTTTTTATTTGGAAATAAATATAGACTGACAGGAAATGGGAAAGAGTACAGAGTATAGGATCAAAATCAGGAAATTGACATTACTGTTAACTACAGACCTTATTCAGTTTTCACTATTTTTTTAAACATTTGTGTGTGTGTGTGTGTGTGTGTGTGTGTGTGTGTGTGTGTGTAGTTCTTGCAAACTCCTCCCCCCACTTCTCCTTGTCCTGGCAACTACTAATTTGTTCTCTATCTTTATAGTTTTGTCATTTTTGACAAAAACGTAAGATTGGAATCATACAGTATGTGACCTTTTGAGATTAGCTTTTTCCACTAAGGATAATGCCCATGTGGCCCATTCAAGTTGTGAGTATCAATAGTTTGTTCCTTTTTATAGCTAAGTAATATTACATAGTATGGATGTATGTTTTGCTTTATACTGTTGAAAGTCATTTGGATTCATATTTTGTTATGAATAAAACTGCTATGAGCATTTATGTATAGGTTTTTGAGTGAACATAAGTCTTCTTCTTTTCTTTGGAATAAAAATACCCAAGAGTGTTACTGATGGGTTGTATGATAAGTGTATGTTTAATTTTTAAAGAAACTGTCACAATCTTTTCTAAATTGGCTGTGCTCATTTACATTCCCAGCAGTGTATGAGAGATCCAATTTTTCTATATCCTCACCGGCATTTAGTATTGTCACCATTTTTTATTTTAATTGACAGATGTGCCTTTATATTTCTTATAGTTCTTTAAAATAAAAACAAAGCAGACAGCTCATTAAATAGTAAAAAACCTCACATACCTTAAATTCATAATTTTCAGTTGTTTTGTACTTTCTGTATTTGCATTTAAATTTTCAATGTTTTATTGAATGTGTAAGCACTAAAACTTTTTCCTGTATGGTCTTACACTTAATTATGTCAAATTGCTTTTAAAATGTGTTTTTTTTTCTTGCCCGCTGTGTTGTATCCTGCATCAAATCGATAGGGAGATGCAGAGTAACTTGGATTCTTGAGATGGATAAAGCACAAGTTAAACCTGTTACTGAGTGAATCCACATTATTCAGTGATATTGTCTCCACTTTCCCCACCTAACACAATATGTAAGGGTTATGAGATTTGCTAATTTCATGTTTACAAGAAGGTACTAATATTGATCTGACATTGTCAACCCTATTTATTCACCTCTTGTTCCTGTATAAGTGCAGTTAGTTCCACAGCCAGCTGTCTCCATCTCTTTTAAGACTGTGATCCAGATATGACTTCTGTGCTCTTTGGTCCCCTTTCTTTCCCCAGTTACCCAGTTCTCTATTTTTTTTTTAATTGGGGAACAGTGTTTTCCCAGGATCCATCAACTCCAAGTCAAGTAGTTGTTTTAATCTAGATGTGGAGGGTGCATCTCAGTGGTCCATGCGGGGATCAAACTGGCAACCTGGTTGTTATGAGCACTGGGCTCTAGCCAACTGAGCTAACTGGTTGCCCCAGGTCTCTATTTTTAAGTATCCCGGTATCCCATGAGAATTTCTTATGCTTAAGTTGAATCTATTTTATTAAAATAAGTGTAATGTGTGTATACTTGAACTTTGCATAAAAGGAATTCATATTTAGGAAGTGACTATTATATCCCAAATATAATTTCCCCCTATGACTTGTCATCATTTGGTACAGCAAACATGATAGACTGTAATATCGAATCATATCCTTCACATTTGTTGAAGTGTGTAGGCTTTACCCCTAAGCTCCTCACATGGCCATGATTTTGTGCTTGCTTTGTACTACTGCTGCCTCTGTACTTTATTCTGGGGGGAGCGGGGGGAATCTTTATTCCTGTTTGCTAATTTTTTTCTTCTAAACTGCTGTGACTTAAGAAACCAGATATTATAATTGTATTTAATATAAGCATGTTTTGAAGTTTTTTTCATGCAGGGGTTTTATGACATACTTTTGGCTGATCTGAGGCAGGCTTGTACTGGGTGTTTCACAGTCCTTATAATAACCTTTCTGTGTGGACATTTTCCTTATCTGTAAAGTTGGGGATGATAGAGGCCAGAGAAGATAAGGGCCGAAGGTTGCACAGCCAATAAAAAGATTCAAATCTAGATCTGACCATAGAGATGTGTTCTCTGCAGAGTGACACACAGCCTGACCCCGTGGTTCCTTCCAGGCTTTTATTTACTTGGTTCTTAAATACTAGTTGTTGCCATATGTGTAATGATACGTGAACTAGGTGTGATTAGGCGCAGCATCCAAAGCCAGTGTATGAGATTGTAACACAAAGAAGGTGATGGCTTGGTCCGTTATCATATGTTGGTGTAATGGGAGAGTGTCCGCGTCCTGATCACGTTACAGCTTCAGGAGCAGCTTGATCGCCTGTTTTCATTTTAGAGTTAATATTGTCTGCCATGTTCTTGTTCTTGTCTTTTTCTCTTTTCCCTCATCTTTTTCTTTTAGCTTTTTTAGTTTCCTTTCTCTATTTCTTTTTAAGGGACAGGGAAATCAGGGATGTGTTGTTGAAGAACCAGCATTTTTTCCAAATACCTGATATGTAGCTGATGATTAGGCTTCACCAGGAGTTCCCTTTTGTTAACAAGTTCAAGAGAGACCAACATTCCAAGTACAATTTTATCTTGAAAGTGCAGTGAAAATCAACACTGAGAAAATAGCAACGTGAACAAACATTGAAACACCAGCTTACTTCCAAGGATTCAGGGTTATGTGTTGTATACTGTCATTGTGTCTGCTTGCAATAAGTTCAGCTTCCTTTTTAAAGTTAAGCTTAATTCTTCCTTCTTGGACTATTATTTATGTTTTCTCACTTTGTGAAATTAATTTCATCTTTTAAAATGATAGCTATCTTCTGACTCCTTATAGGTTAAATATACTGGGCCAGCCCATCTTACCACATGAATTCCTTCCCCACTCTGCTTGGTCTTTGACATCCTGTCCTGGGCCACCATGACTCTGTTCTCACCCCAAACAAGGACTCCGACTTTTCTGTGCCCTATCTAATGGGTTTAGACTGAATCGTTTGGCAAGGGAAAGGGGTCAGATTTGATTTTTAGGGGGATAATTCTGGTGACCCTATGGAGAGCTGGGTGAGAGACTGTCAGAGAACTCTGTCAGAGTTCAGGCGGGAAGGGGTTTGAACCAAGACACGTGGGGAACAGTAGGAAGACCAAGCACTCTCTAGTCATGATAGGGATATGATTAATTACAGAGGTTATCGTTACTGAACACTTACCATGTGCTAGAAATAATAAGTACTTGCTATGGATTTAACTCGTAACAACACTCCATGACTAAGGGTCTTAACATTTTTATTTTGCAGATGAGGAAACTGAGTCATGGAGAGATGACATAATTGCCCAAGTTTACCTAGCTGGACAGAGGAAAAGCCAGGATAGGAAGTCAGGCAGTCTGATCCTAGAACCTGTGCTCTTGACCATTACGCTAGTTTGGGGGTATATTTTTCTAATCATCAGAGCTGTTCTGCAGTGAAAGAGCTACCCGGAGAAGTAATGTGCATCACTTGATGGTCACCAGTCACCTACATCAAGGGTCCACTCTGTGGTTAGAGGACCCAAAGGAGCTTTCTAAAATGCCAAGGTTCTGTGGTTAGATATACAAGGGGCCCTTACTTTGCATGCTTCTGAGATTTATAAATTTTATTTACTGTGATTTAGTTAAATGACAGTTTCCTAATAACACAGTTCAAAATTTACACAGTATATTTGCTGTAACTGCATGAACTACAACATCCACTGCTAGCTCGTCTGTCTACCAGTTACTATGTAAATAGCAGGTGTGCATCATATCAGTGATCTACAATAGCATCTCACTTCTTTCAAAGCCTGTTGGTGACTGGTCACTGCACAGCTGTTACTCAGGACGTGCACAGATAGCAAAGCATGCAGTTGTGTTGTCTCCTCGTCTCCTAGAAATAAACTCAAGTGACGTTTTACAAAAATGGATAATTGAGAAGGAACTGGCCAATAAAGATGAAAGTACAGCGAAGAACCCAAAAATGAAGTGAAATTCAAATCTAATGTAAATGGAATTGTAGAAGAAATGGCTCACTGTGGGAATGGCGACACTACTGCCATTCTGAAGACTTAGCCGGAGGAACTCAGTGAAAGTGAGCTCATCTCTGCAAAGGTGGATCACAATTTGGTGAAAAAGATGAGCTGACCCAGAGCAAGTGACACTGCAAGAGATTTCACATTGAAAGAACTCTCGAAGCTACTTTGTGATATTGAAAGCACAAAAGATAAAATGCTGGAAGCTGATCTAAATGTAGGAGTATGACAATTTGCCAAAGCATGGAAAGTTGCCATTTCATATCATAAGTTACGTGATGAGAAGAAGGCTGACACTGTTCAAACTACTCTTGATAAGTTTTTTCAAAGAAATTATACACTATAATTTTCAATGTTCCTAATGTTTTACAGTGTAATAAATACATATTAGTTTCTTGTTTTTTTTCCTTCATTTTCTTACACAGTTACAACTCAGAATTTTTAATGTTTCCACAAACATATTTAAAGATCACAGAGCAATCGTAATTTTTCCTATTGATACTACAATCTTTGTTCATGGTTTCAGCCTGCTTTGTCACTTTTCTGGCATCATACTCTTCAAAAATGAAGACTGCCTATATTTAATTATTGAAAGTTTAATTTTTCTCTTCAACTTCTAGTGGCACTCTCTAGCCTTTTCTTGCAGAAATTTGTATATGTATCTAACAACAAAACATGTTTTTTCCCCCAGCAAGCTTTGCTTTAAAAAAAAAAATTGTAGTTACTGAAAAGAAGTATCTGTCTTAGAATAACAAGAAAAGAAACATCCTTGAAACTGATATTAAGACTATCTCGGGCCGGCTGAGTGGCGCGTAGGCTAAGAGTTGGCTTGGGATGCCAGCTCTGAGCAGCAGGGCCCTGGTTGGGATCCCACATGAGGGCCAGTGACACTGCGCCCTCTACAACTAAGATGGTGAACAACAGCTTGACCCGGAGCTGGGCTGCCGTGAGTCGCCGGCAGTGGTGTAGGCTGCAGTGGGGCTGGCCGGCGGGTGTGAGCTTTCATGAGCTGCCATGAGTGGCCATCCAACGGCCGGCGAGCGACTGCCTCACCCAGGAAGAGCGCAATGATAATACCATCATGGGCCAGTGAAGCGACGTCCTCCACAACTAGACTGAAGAACAAAAAGGACAGCAACTTGTCTGTTCCCCTCCCTCAATTCCCCAATAAAATCTTTGAAAAGAAAAAAAAGAATATCTCATAGAAAGGAAGATGTTAGTTTCATGTGTCTGTCTGTCTTTCTGTCTTTCTTTGGTAGCAGTTTTATTGAGATATTATTTACATACCATACAATTCACTCATTTAAAGTAGAATTCAGTGGTGTTTTTTTGTTTTGTTTTTTTTTTTTAGCTGAGCCATCCTGCCACCTGTTGGCAGCTCATCGGCTGCTCAGCTCAGGCCGGAACTCGAACCGCTGTTGCTCAGAGCTCAAACTCTTGAGCGAGCTCTTAACCAACTGAGCCACTCGGCCGGCCCAGAATTCAGTGGTTTTTAATATATCCACAGTAGTGTAACCATTACCATGGTCAGTTTTAGAATATTTTCATTACTCCCAGAAGAAACTCCATACTCTTTAGCCATCAATCCCTACTCCTTAGTCATCCATCCCATCCCCATTCTATAGATTTGTTCTGGACATTTCATACAATTGGGACAATATAATATATGTGTAGTCTTTTTTTGTTTTTTTTTTAACTTTATTGGGGAACATTGTGTTTTTCCCAGGACCCATCAGCTCCAAGTCAAGTTGTTGTCCTTCAATCTTAGTTGTGGAGGGCGCAGTTCAACTCCAAGTTCAGTTGCTGTTTTCAATCTAGTTGTGGGGGGCACAGCCCACTATCCCATGTGGGAGTCGAACCGACAACCTTTTTGTTAAGAGCACACTCTCTAACCAACTGAGCCATTCGGCCACCCATCGCAGCTCAGCGGCAACTCAGATCAAATCGTTGTCTTCACTCTAGTTGCGGAGGGCGCCACTCACTACTGAGCCACCCGGCCGCCCATGCATAGTCTTTTGTGACGGGTTTCTTTGATTTAGCATAATGTTTTCAAGGTTCATCCATCTTGTATCTTACGTTAGTACTTCATTTCTTTTTATGGACACATAATATTCTGTTGTATGCATTTACCACATTTTATTTATCCATTAATTCATCTGTTGATAGACATTTGGGTGGTTTTTACTTTTTGGTTGTGAATAATGCTGCTGTGAACACTTGCGTGTGAGTTTTTGTGTGGACATGTTTTCATTTCATATATATATATGTGTGTGTATATATATATCTAGGAGTAGAATTGCTTGATCATATGTTAACTCTGTGTTTAACCTATTGAGCAATTATCATACAGTTTCCAAAATGGCTGCACAATTTTACCTTCCATTAGCAGTATATGAGGGTTACAATTTAACCACATCCTCTCAAACACTTATTATCTGTCCTTTTGATTGTAGTCATTTTAGTGGGTATGAAGTAATATCTCACTGTGGTTTTGACTTTCATTTTACTGATGACTAATATGCTTATTGGCTTCTTGTATAACATTTTTGGAGAAATGTCTGTTCATATCATTTGCTCATCCTTAAATTTTATTACTGAGTTGTAAGAATTTTTTGTATGTTCCAGATATAAGTCCCTTATCAGACATGATTTGTAAATACTTTCTCCCATTCTTTGTGTTCTTTTCATTTTCTTGATGGTGTCTTCTGAAGCAGAAAAGTTGTAAATTTTGATGAAGTCCAGTTATTTACTTTTTTTGTTTTTCTTGTACTTTTGGGGCCATATTTAAGAAACCATTGCCAAATCTAAGATCATAAAGATTTATTCCTGTATTTTCTTCTAAGAGTTTTATAGTTTTAGCAGTTACATTTACACCTTTGTTCCATTTTAAGTTCATTTTTGTTTATAGTGTGAATAGGGGGTCCAATTTCACTTTTTTGTGTGGATATCTAGTTGTCCCAGCACCATTTGTCGAAAAGACTGTTCTTTCCCTATTGAATTGTATTGGCACCTTTGTCAAAAATTGAGTGTAAATGTGAAGATTTATTTTTGAACTTTATATTTTTTAAATTTTTATTCTTTTTATTGTGATAAAATATACATAACAAAATTTACTATCTTAACCATTTTTCAGTGTACAGTTCAGTGGTATTAAATACATCACATTACTGTGCAATGTTTTTGAACTTTCTGTTCTGTTGCATTGATCTTTATGTCATGCTTGTATTAGTACCACTTTGTCTTGATTACTGTAGCTTATAGTATGTTTTGAAATTGCGAAGTGTGAGTCCTCCAACTGTGTGTCCTTCTAATTTAAGGATTTTTCAGCTATTCTGGGTACTTTGAATTTTCATGTGCATTTTAGAATTAGCATGTCAATTTCTACAAAGAAGCCTGCTGGGATTTTGATAGTATAGCTTTGAATCTGTAGATAAGTTTGGGAGTTTTGCCATCTTAATAAGCGTTCCAACCCATGAACTTGGGATGTCTTTCCATTTGTTTAGATCTTTTTCACCAATGCTTTGTATTTTTCAGAGTATAAGTTTTGTACTTCTTTTGTTAAATTTATTTCTAAGTATTCTTTTTATTGCTTTTGTAAGTGGAATTGTTTTCTTAGTTTCATTTTTGGATTGTTCATTGCAAGTGTTTGGTGCTCTTTTAACAACTAACTTCGTTGAATTTAAAATCAAGTGTCTTCTTACTGGCTTATCGTTACAAGAAGTGGAGGCTTGTATTGTAAGGTGCTCTTATGAAAACTATAATATTTCAGCATTGGCTTTCAAGAAGTTTGTGGTTAGACTTTGAGCTGTTAGTGATCGCTTTTTTAGGTCACTTGTGCTTAGGAGTTCCAAACTGATGACCACATATGCCACTTGTATGGTCAGTGTGACTGATTTTCAAAAGCCCTTTCAGTTATAAAGCAAATGACTAGGCAACAAAAATGCCTTTCATTCATATCATTCTTTTGTTTTGTTGATGGGAAGAGTCCCAGTTAAGAGGAACAGTTAGATTTTCGTGGTTTACCAGCTTGCATTAGAGGAAGTCTATAAAAGGATTGTTGTGCCAAACAGCTTTCAGATAAAAACCAATCATTAGAAAGGCAGGAACCTCTTGCAGATACTTTGGTTAACCTGTAGTTTAGTGTAAGAAGAGTTGAAGCTCTGACTTTTGAGATTAAATCTTAATTTATGTGGGCATGCTTCTGATAAGTATAGTTTTATCATCTACATCAGAACTATTTGGGCTACTTTGAAATGCAGATTCCCGGGCTTCTACCCAAACTTATCAAATTAGATCCTAGGAATAGGACTCTGTAATCTACTGGAAACCGTTTTCTCAGCAGATGTACACACTAAAGTTTGAAAACTGCTATTAATTGTGTACCTCCTTCTCTTAAGAGAAGGTTTTTACCAGAATTGAAAATTTCAAATTATAGGCCACAGGCAGCCCTTAAAAAAAGAAGGAACAGAAGATATCAATATATTTTACGTAGTAAGGCTTAGTATTGATTCATCAAACTTCTGTTTTATTTATTTGTGTGTGTGTGTGTGTAAGTTTATGTGTGTGAATATGGGTCATTATATAAAATGAATTTTTTCCGTATTGGTTGTGATCAAAAGAGAAAAATTGTGAAGACCTCAGAAATACAATAGAAAAATGTGCAACATATTTTACTTGACATTATTTTGTGTCTACCATGTTCCTGGAATTGGGCTAGGTGCTGGTGAACACCCAAAGATCATTGAAAATCCTTGCTCTTGAGCCCACAGTTTATGAAAGGTCATCGGCACATAAACAGTAGTTTGTCGGTAGTGTACCATTGGGTTGTCGGAAAAGTCATGACTCATTTTTGCAATGAAAAACATAGAAAAAATATGTCATGACGTTTCTGACAACCCAATAGAAGCACATATCATATAGAATGCTTTGCACGCCATGGAGGCTTTTGTAGAGATGGAGATGGGTCTTGAAAAGGTGAAATAGAAAAATGGCATTTTTTAGTATTAAGCGTGAGAATTATTGTAGGATTCAAGAGGAAAGATTGACATAAATGACTTCTGATTCAGGGTACTGGTGCACTTACCACTCGATTCCTGTTACCTCACTCATTCTGATGGGGATCGCCACAGCGCAAGAGATGGGGGGTGGGGGAGTCTGTAGTTCTTGTAACAGCTTTTCCTCTTCCTGGAGGCACTCTCTTTCCTTACCTGGGAACTTTGTTTACTGGAGTTTACGCCTTTCCTTTTCAGATTTTATTTCATGTTGGTGATTGTATTATCGTCCTAACTGAATGTATTCAGAGGCACCAGAGTCCTAGATGGCGCGGGGAGGTCAGTTGGGATCTGGGGAAAGCCTGATGCATTTCAGAGGGGCAAATTCCCTGTCGACTTGTTTTCTTCAGAATACTTCTCAGGCTCTTGGCCAGTATTCTAACTCTAGTCTTTCTCTCTCAGTATGTCACCATCTTTTTGGTTTCTCTTGCTCTAGGACATTCACCTTTAGAGTGTCAGACAGCTGGTCCATAACCAGAAGAGATTGTTAGCTTTTGCTCTTTGTCTTTGTCTGCTCTGCGGGAGATTCCTTCATCAGTCACCTTCAGCAAGTTGATTGATTCAGCACGCATACTGACACATGCAGATGTAGGGAGATTCAATGTGGTGTGCAAACAGTCTTGGTCCCGATGTGATGATTCGCCTCAAACGACATCGAAAGCAGACATTCATCAGAGGAAGGTTATGCTCTCAGTGTGGTGGGATTTTAAAGGTGTCGTGTTTTTCGAGTTCCTACTAAGGAATCAGCCAATTCGAATGTGTACTGTTGGCAATTGGACAGTTTGAACGAATCCATCATCCAGAAATGTCCAGAGCTTGTTAATTGTAAAGGAGTTGTGTTCCATTGCGACAACGCGAGACCACACACAAGTTTATTCACCCATCAAAAATTATTGGAGCTTGGGTGGGATGTGTTGCCACACCAATGATACTGGCCTGACCTTGCGCCGTCAGACTTCCACTTGTTTCGCTGTCTTCAAAACTCCTTGCATGGTATAACGTTCAATTCAGATGAGGCTATAAATCAGCACCTTGTTCAGTTTTTCACAAATAAAGACAGGTCCTTCTGTTGAACAAGGAATTATGAAACTCACTGAAAGATGGCAAAAGGTTATCGAACAAAATGGGCAGTATATCATTGATTGATCTTTGTTCTTTATATAAATAAATGACCTTTGAAAAACATAGACAAAATACGTCATGACTTTTCCGACAACCCAATAGTATACTAGAATTGTTCAACATTTTAATTGAATTAATATATGTAAAGTGATTAGTATCTGGAATATAGTCAGTGATGCTGGAGAGGAAGCCTTGTTTTTTCATACAAATCAGACCCAAGGTAGGTTCAATATTGGTACTAGAATATGAAGTTTTCTTTTTAATTGTCACAATAATGATTTTTTTTTACCAGCATTAAACAATTCTGAAAGTCTTTCTTTTCTTCTGTAGCCAGATACCAAAGAAAGGGGGAAATTCTATGGAATAAATGATTTTTAGAAATGGTCAATATGTGAGCTGTTTTTTTCCCTATGATTTCTTTTTTTCCTTTTTATTGCCCAAACAGTAAAAATAGATCTGGTTTCCTAGGTTATCACAGCTTGTAACAAAAAGCTTTTTGATAAAGTTGGCTGTTGGGTCAGTAGGATGAGATCATTCCTTCCTAAGTAGTTTGTAGTGTCCAAAGTATTCGTTGAAACAAAAGCCTGCCGGGTAGGCTAGCCACACAATAAGCCTGACTTTGTGGTTATGTTCAGGGCAGGGGTGTGGGTATTCTGTGTGATAGAATACTACTGATATCTAAAAGAAGGTGAAAGGTACTTGGCACAATACCTGTGCCCTCTGGCTGGCCACGTGTAGAAAGAGATTAGAATGATAAAGGGGCTCAGGATACACTTAAGGTTGGAACCTGGGCTTAGGCCTAACTTCTTTGAGGTGTGATAATTAATTGAAAACTGAGTAGCTCTTCTACATTTGGATTAGTGCATCTCTAATTAAAAACATGAAAGACATTTTGAAACTAGATAGTGGTAGATGCCATGGAATTGTACACTTTAAAATGGTTATTTGTATGTTATGTAAATTTCACCTGAATAAAAAAATTATTAAGGACAACTGGGAGGAAAACTGTTATACTCACTTTTCTGTTTGTACCAAATTAAATTGTACACTTAGGAGCTTTAACCAGGGCTTCAACTTTCACATCATGGATATTGACTAGTGGCACAATGTAAGAATTGATAGTTAAATAGGTGACAAAAGTCTTTATCAGGTAAGCACACCATTTTAAAAAAAGAACAGCTATTTGATGCTTTTTCTGATAGGTGGATATTGCTGGACTTACTTTGTTGACCCCTGAGAAAACTAAAGCATTCTAATCTAGTTTAGGAAATGGCCAGAATTATAATATAATACCCCTTTCTTTCACTTGCTTCCTGCTTTGGCATATAGGACTGAGAGGAAATTCTGGTTCTAGTTGAGAATCAAGGATGACCTTGAACAAGTATCTTAGTTAATCCCCTTGGCCCTTTTCACATTTATAAAATAAAGAGGTTGGTTTCAAAGGTACTTTCTAAAGTTTTGTGACTCAGTTGGAAGTATTAGATATTAGATACACATTGGTAAGTGGTTTTGTTTTTCTGAATGTGAATATGTCTTTAATCATGGTCACTGTTGTCTGTCAATCAACAAAGTTAAGTTGGTTTTCCAAGTATCAGTGGTAGAACCTCAGATTTGAAACTTAGTGGAGAGCCAGTTGGTTTTCAGTGATTAGAGACTTGGGAGGTACTCTTTCCGCCACCCAGACTTTCCTCTAGACTTAATTACTGAGTCTCTCCAGGGAATTGTAGATTGTGAGTGCAGTTTTAGGTCATGGATCAGATTTAAGTTGGAAGTGAACACTGGTTGTTACTAGAATGTTAAAGGAGGGTATCATATACTATTCTTTTCTTTAGATATGTGTCTGAATACCTGTCCTGGGGAAAAAAGGGGAAATACTGTGAACAATTGATATTTTTTTGTATTTCAGAAATTTTTGTAAATAAGACTCAGGTTAATGATTTTTGATGCTTAAACAATGTAAAATACTGAAATGGCCCTTAGCCAGTCAAATGCTCGATTACCACCATGTTCAGAGAAATAAAGACAATTTATATTTATTGCATCAAATTTTTTACATAAATATATCCTTCTAAAGATTTTGAAAATTAAATTTTAAAATTTTAGAACATAAAGATTTATAGAAGTTGGGAGGATGGTATATCGAGTTCTCATACTCCACACCCAGTTTCCCTGTTATTAACATCTTACATATGGTGTATTTGTTATAATTAGTGAACCAATTTTGATACATTATTATTAACTAAAACTCATCCTTTATTCGTTTTTTTTTTTTTTCTGTTCTAGGGTCTTATCCAGGATACCACATTACATTTAGTTGTCATACTTAGGCTTCCCTTGGTTGTGACAGTTTCTCAGACTTGATTTTTGATGACTTCAAAAAAATTTTTTTTGATGACCTTGACAGCTTTGAGGAGTACTAGTCTGATATTTTATAGAATGTCCTTCCACTGGGATTTGTCTGATCTTTTTCTTATGATTATTGACTGGAGTTATGGTTTTTGAGAGGAAGGTTACAGAGATAAAATGCCATTCTCATCACATCATATCAACGGTACATACTATCAACATAACTGTCACTGTTTATGTTAATTTTGGTCACCTGGTTTAGGTAGTATTTGTCAGTTTCTCTTTTTCCTCCCTTTCTATATTGTACTCTTTGGAAGGAGGTCACTATGTGCCACTTACACATAAAGGAATCAGGGTTTATGTTCCATTTCCTAGAAGATGGACATTAATTATTTGAAATTGTTTTTCATGGTAGATATACTTATGCTCCCTCACTAGTTTATTTATTCAGTCATTTACTTATATCAATATGGATTCATAAGTATGTATTGTATATTTTGGGTTACATTCCAAAATTATATTTTGCCCAAGTTGGTTCTAGCTTTGGTCATTGGAAGCTCTTGGTTGACTCCTGTGTTCTTTTGACATGGCCCCTTTAAAATTAAAAAGAAAAAATCATTTCCTGACTTTCTGGCATTACAAGATGCTCCAGGCTTCACGTATGTATTTGTTGCCCCTGTCTTAGAATCAGTTATTTCTCCAAGAGGCCCTGGTTCCTTTTTTAGAGAATGGTATTAGAAACCAGGATCTGGGCATTAGGGTACTCATTGCTTACTGGAGTGTCCCCTTAAAGATTTTAATTAAACTTTATCTGTATTTGAAAGGAATGAAATGCCATATTTAAGGGGAAAAAATTAGGTTTGCTTCTAATTTAGACTTCTCCCATCCTTTTTTCTGCCTACCTCTTGTCACTGCAGTTTTACTGCAGTATAGTACTAAATCTTAAAATATGTAAAATGCCATAGTGGTCTGTAACTATAAAATAGAGGATTTTAACCATTGAGATTACTACTTTAGGAAATATGAGTATGCATTCTTGCTCTTTCCTTAAAGCAGAGGTGCCAGGACAAAGCTTTTCATGTCACTGACTAACAAACTCCTGAAAGAGGAGGCCAGTGGTTATTGCTTCCTGGGAAAGTGAGACCTTTTGGATGTGTGAGTCAAGTTATGATTAAGCTCTAAAGGTATTACCACTGGTTTCATAGTATATGGATTTTTTTTTCTTCTCCTTTTTTCTCTCTTTCTTCCATCTTTCCTGTCTGGTGATTTTGTGGTTTAGCTAAACCCAGCCACTAAAACACAGCCAAAATTCTACTACTATTAGGAACTCTTTAGAATTGATGATGATTTAAATAGCTCTAGTGCAGGAATCTCTTTCGACTCCTCCAGCATCCTGGCAGATAAAGTGAATGAGTGAAGCTGGCTGGAGTAAGATAACACTGCGCACACTGTCTGAGTGGGCGAATGCAGACGGCAGTTACTTCTCAGCTCCAGTATATTATTGCTGTGTGGGAATGCATGCTAGTCGGCTGATCTTTTTTTGAAAGAAACTATCAGTCTGTATTTTCATGCAAAACTTTCTGATTTTTGAGATGTTGGCACAGTTTTTCTAAAACCCTCTGGAGTCCACTGCACTGAGGGCCCTGTTTGGCCTAGGATTGCTACTTTCTGACCTCTCCACAAATGCTTCCCCTGTAGGCTCAGGGAGTACTCACTTTGGGGAGGGAGCTTTGGGCTGGGTGGGAGTGGGAAGACTGGTTCTGATTTTAGCTTTCCACTCGGTAGCGGCTGCCTTCGGGCAAGGGGAAACCTCTTTGCATCTAACTTTACTGCTTGTAAAATGTGAGAGTCAACTGGATAATTTAAGGTGCCCCCTTTCTCTTTATTATTTTATATTTTTATGCATGTGTTTTTTATTAAATTTATTGGGGTGACATTGATTAATAAGATGTTGTAAGTTTCAAGTGTATAATTCTATAATACATCATCTGTATGTTGCATTTTGTGTTCACCAGCCAAAGTTAAGTCTCCTTCTATCACCATATATTTGAGCCCTTTTACCCTCTTCAGCCTCCCTCTGATAACCACCATACTGTTGTCTGTGTCTATGAGTTTTTGTTTTGTTTGTTCGTTCGTTTGTTACTTTCTGGTTTATATCCCACATATGAGTGAAATATATAGTTCTTGTTCTTTTCCAACTAACTTTGCTTAGATATTTTTATGCATATATTTCACTTGAGCTGTGAAACAATGACCATTCATGACTCAAGGACATCAGGAAGCCTAAATTTTTAGTCCTAGAGGAGACCGTTTTGTTTCCTGCAAGTGTAACTTCATGTGGGCTGCAGAGGATTCTTGCCTGCTTTCTCGAACTCTCAGCATAGCATGCTTGCTGTCTCCAGTCAGCATCTGGCAGATGTGCACATATTAATTGGTGATGCATTCTTATGTTTCTGTTTCTTCAATCAAGTAAAGGTAAATTGATTCTAATGCCATGAAAGCTGTGTCGATTGGTGTGTTGATAGGCGGGGTTTTGGGGCGTAGTTGTGATGAGTGGAAATAGTAAAGCTGACAATGGACAGTATTTTCTTAGTGATGGAGAATATATTATCATTTTATAATTTGATTTGTTTCATTGTTTTTAGTTTAAGCTAATCAATGGCAGCTGTGTATGGGTATAATGATACATTTGGTGTTTCTTGCTTAAAATCAGCTTAGATTATAGGATGACTTGTGTGAATCACTCTCACAGCAAAACTGAAATCTGAAAAACTTACATTTTGGAATTTCCTCTACAGAGATAAGAAAAGATTGTTGTTACCGTCTCCTTTGACTTCAGACAGCTTTTTATCAAGAAGGTGGTTTTATAGGAAGTTTAAGTTATTTTTAGAAAAATAGTGAAGACAAGGGAAATAAAATTTTAATGCACTTTAAGAATGCCTGTTAATGATACTTAACATACTTAGATCAGCTGTAGCATATTTGTAAAAATATGTCTATTTTGTTTGTCATAGTCTTTGGAATAAAGTATCTTGGTGTAAGGTGATTTGGTCAGAAACTTATGAGGACCAGTCTACATTTCTGTTTTGTATGGATTGACAGTTTTCACAGAAACCTTAGTATTTGATTGGGATGTAATATGAGCATTCATGATTTAGTCTTTCATGGGCATGGCTAACTATTTACCAGTAACTCCATCCTCTGTGAGTCTTACAAAGCAAACTTAATCCTAAATCTTTAAGTAGAAGTCTAATCTGATAGAATACTAGACAGGTAGGTTTTATGTTTACACAGTAACTGCAGCAATTTTGGCCAAAACACTTGAATTTAGTGTTACAATCCAGTATATTAACTGACATTGTGTAGTTTCTTTGTAAATGGCACGTAAATACTCAGAAGAGGATATATAAAGGCTTTTCTCTTGAGATGTACAGACTTTGCTGTTTAGTGCTAATGGCAACAATTTAGGAGCCCCTAACTCAGCATACTAGTTTATCTAAAAAAGCATATGAATGAGTATATACATGCCTTAAAATTTAATACTTTTTAAAATGCAGTGTGTGGCACTTAATATTAGGTCAAGTCATATGAAAATGCAGTTTCTATAGGTCAAAAACAGTCAAATAATCAATTTTATATGGTATCACCTAATAAATATTTAATACCTTTTGTTGATTCGAACAGTCAAATCATAATCAAAATGTTAGGCTTAAAAAAGACTTCGTGGATAATTCTTCCCTTTTTACAAATCAAGTGAGGTGACTTGCCCAAGATCTTATATCCAACTGTAACAGAGGTAAAGGCCAGATGATCAGCCAATGATGAACTATTTTAAATCTGACTTGAGTTATTGTTAAAAGCACTTCTTCTTCTTCTCCTTCTCCTTCTCCTTCTCCTTCTCCTTCTCCTTCTCCTTCTTCTCCTCCTTCTCCTCCTTCTCCTCCTTCTCCTCCT
>NW_017731368.1:2410381-2424764 GCF_001890085.2 Hipposideros armiger
CTTCTCCTCCTTCTCCTCCTTCTCCTCCTTCTCCTCCTCCTTCTCCTCCTTCTCCTTCTCCTTCTCCTTCTCCTTCTCCTTCAGAAATAAAGGCATAATCAGAAGCTATGTATTTGATCACTGGCTTATGCCAATGGTACCCTTCACAGAAATAATCACAAATACCATTTTCACATGATATACTTACATAGCGTATAATACTTTAAATGTATTCCTTAGAAAATAAGGAGGGTAATAGAGTAACAAATTATGTGAAGTTTCATGTAATTTATTAGTTTATGCAAAGTTTCTAATAATTTTAGCTATGTGTTACTGAAACAAGTCAGAATGTGAGATGGATGTATTTGGGACGGATGCCTGTGCATTTTTGTAGAAATTTAAGGTCCTTCATGTTTATATGAGAAACTATCTTGCTGCATTTTTTTGGTCTTATAACAAAAGAAACCTGGTTCTTCTACCAACTAGTGTAATTTTTAGAAAGTCTTTTTGTTCATCAGTTTCTTTATTTGTAAAATGAGGATGTTAGCTATGTAAGATCCTTGTATTAGATGAGCAGTCAACATTCTCTGCTTTAACCTACTAAACCTTAACACAATTAAGGTTTAATTCTTGCTTCATGTGATGATTGAAGAATTCCAGCTCCTCACATCTGGTGTCTTGGAGTCTTCCACTGGATCTTTTTTATTTATTTTGTTGAGAGCAAAGAGCATGAGCAAGGTGGAGCTTAGTAAATGTGTTGTGGTCAAGCATATTACTTCATCTTGCTTTCCTTTGACAAAACCCAGTTACATGGTCTCCACTTTTAACTGCCGCGGTGGGGGTGGAGGGTGGGGGTAGGACATGTTGTCTTTCTGAGTTCCCAGGAAGAAGCAGCGGGATTGGTGAACGTTGAGCACATCTCTGTCACACTCCTATTCAGTTTTCCATTCCTTAAGTCTATATCACCAGCAAAGTCTTTCTCCTGTTGCTTGTTAGGTTTTGTCCCTTTGCTTATTCACAATTTACTTCAGAATTTCTTGGAAGAAATTTAGTTTGGAGGTCTTTGTAACTTTAGTTTGTAAACTGTCTGGCTGCTTGCTGTATTTAGGAGTTTTTCCCCCAAGATGGTTATATTATGTTATTATTATTTCTTCTTTTGTAATTTCATTTGTGGTTTAAACTTCTTTGATCTCATTATGCCTTGCATATTTTTGAAGGATTAAAAATGCATTTATGGCAAAAATCTCCCAGTGCCTGTACAAGAAATACAGTAGAACACAGCCAACGTCAGAGCTACCAAGTCATCGTCCACCCATGTCGTCTGTCAGCCCACTGGCAGAAGGGAGAACAGACAAACCTTATACTGTCGTTTAAAGGTCAGCACATGCAGACTTGCAGACCAATAGAGAAGCACATTCCAGTGAGGAGGCCAAGTTCTTTTTGCCTTCTGCCCACTTAGGCGTCAACTTGGAGAGTCAGCAAAAGCCTTTCAGCTTTTATTTCAGCAGCTGTTTTAGAGTTAGTCCCCCCGCCCCGCCTTTTCTTTCTGTGATACATTATGTATACCTTTTTATACCTAAGTACAAAGCATAATTCCTCATGGATCCATCTTGTGTTAGTACATCTGATAACAGTGTGCTGAGCCTAAGTATGAAATGCCTTCTTTTCTTAAAATATACAAATAGCTAAAAAAAAAAAAATTCCACATTTCAGTTTGCATTGTATTTGAATCATGCTTTCCTGTGTAGTTCCCCTCCAGTAACCTCCCCCACCCCCAGTTTTTAATTGCCTTTTTTTTTCTTATTGGGAGAAAAATATATGCTATCTGTACCACATATCTTAGGAAATTCAGCTTTTAAAAAGCTGTTTGTGGAAAGGGTAATTTTGGACAGAGTTGTTTTTGATCTAATGCATTACCATCATCTTGGGATACTTCATTTCTCTTATAGGTTAATTATACTATTACTCGGGTACTGTGGCTTTCCTAGGATGCCGTGTTCATTTGTCATTTTCCTGGAGTCTGTGCTGAAGGTTCATTTTCAGAAAGGGTATCTGGAAAATAAGCTTTTTGGATTTATTACATGTTTGAATGTCCCACTTTGATCCTCACTTGATAAATGGGTTGGGTATAAAATGCTAGGTTCAAAATTTCTGTTTTAAAAGGCACCACTCCATTGCTTTCTAGCATTCATTGTCGCTATTAGAAATCAGAAGATAGTCTGTTCTCATAGCTTGGTATAAGTATTACTTGGGGAATTTTCCATTTGTTTTTCTCTTTTCCCCCTTCCTGTCCCTGTCCCTCTGCTTCCTCCATCATCCCTGTGTCCCCCATCCTCCCTTTTTGCTGTGATATGTTTTATGTACCTTTTTGTATATAAAATATATATGCAAAATTTAAAAAATAGTAAAAGCATAAATATCCATGAGTCTACCACTTAGCTTACAAATTTGGACTTTCCTAAGCCCCTTGTTTGTCCCTTCCCTATTGAATTTTTGACTTCCAGAGTGTATCACTGTCCTGAATTTTTTGCCTTTCCTTGTGTTTAATAGTTTGAATACAAGTGTATGATTCCTTTAACACTATGTTACTGAAATTTATCCGTGTTGATATGTATATCTGTAGTTAATTTATTGTCAGTGCTGTATTGCTTTCATTACATTAATATAAAATTTAATCTATTCCTTGTTGATGTACATTTTGTTTGGTTTAGATTCTTGTTATTATGAGTAATGCTGCTCTGACATTCTTGTACATGGATGCAAGAGTTTATCTAAGGTATCTAGAAATAGAAAGCCTGGGTCTAAGTATATGTACAAATTCTACCTTGTAAATAATGACATACTGTTGTCTAAAATGATTGTATCAATTTATAGCAGTGCATGAGAGTTTCTAGTGAACTGGATCTCAAACACCTACTATTCCAGTGAAGGAGAACCTGATCTCTTTCTTTCTTTTTTTTTTTTTTAATTTTTATTGGATAACAGTGTGTTTTTTCCAGGACCCATCAGCTCCAAGTCAAGTCGTTGTCCTTCAGTCTAGTTGTGGAGGGCACAGCTCAGCTCCAAGTCCAGTTACCATTTTCAATCTAGCTGCGGGGTGGGAGGGGGGAGTGCAGCCCACCATCCTATGCGGGAATCGAACCGGCAACCTTGTTGTTCAGAGCATGTGCTCTAACCAGCTGAGCCACCTGCCCGCCCCCTCCCCCATCCCCCGACCCTCCCATCTCTTTCTAGTGTTAAGTTTTACAAATCCTGTTCTATGTTTCATTTCAGTGAATTTTATCTTTAATGTGTTAGGTAGATTGGTGATTATTAACTCAGTAGCTCTCAATTGTGGGTGCTGTTCAGAATCAGCTCTTATAAACTGAAATTGCCCACTTCTGCCCCTGAATGGTTCTTCCCCAATGACTTTTCATTTTTAATGTAGATCTTTACCTCTATTTCAGGTAAAATGTTAAAAGTTATGTTAATAATTACTTGAAATATTCCTTTGACTTTTCACTTTGCTTGTTCAGTTTTCACTTAATATAGTATTTTTACTTCTAGGCTTTTCCCCCCTTCTCTATTTGAAAGCGTCTGTAAGGTACTTTTTAAAGATAAAGCATTTATCACTACTAAGGCCATTTTACAAAATGCCTACTAAGTACTCCTGTAGTTTATGCCTTCCTATTTCCTGCTCAGAAGAGCTGAGCTACTGGATCTTAGTGCTGATTCTGTCCTAAGATCAACAGCGGAAGAGCCAGGAGGGTCCTTCCAGCAGGGCAGACATCAGCCCCAGCAGGAGAAGGCTGGTGTCATGACATAGAACAGAGCAGAGTCAGCACTATGCATGTGCACTGAATGAGAGCCTACGAGGCGTCACTTTATTATACTAGATGGCCAGGATAAAAGGTGACAAAGATGCTGTCCTTGGCAACTGGGAACTCAGAGGCCAAGGGGGGGCTTCGGAATAGGAGACACACATTGTAAATAAATAATTCTAGAATTATCAGCACAGATCTCTATCTCCTCTTAGTTCTGTCTTCCATTTTCCTTCACTTTCACTGATATCTTATACAATAAATGTGGTATATACTCTACGTCTCTGGACTTCAGAGAGAAACTCACTTTGCTTACAGGAGAGGTTTTTCTTAAATAAAATAGTTCTCAAAAGCCAAGAGTTGGTCAAATGTGAATACTCCCTTCATCCAATTTCTCCAGCACTAACTAATCTTAAAATGACATGATTTATTACTCCTGGACAGAGATGTGAGCTGATACTATACTTAACATTTGAATAATTATAAAAGTTTTAATATTTATACAGTGATGTTAACATTGATGGTGGTAGCTGATCTCTTGAATAAAAACCTGCTTGTTTCTCCTACATTGCATCATGTTGTTGTGCTTTTCTGAAAGCAGAGAGCTATTTTTATTACTCTGCCTAATAATGATAAGATGACCAGCATGGCTAGCTGGCTTATATGGTTACTTTCTGTTGGCTTTCTTTCCAAGATGGTTCAGGCATAAGCTATGTTTGGAAAGTAGAAGAAATGAGGTGAATAGTCTTAATTAGTGATGACCCTTCAGCCTTGAATCTGTTTATTCTTTCTCTACTTCTAAGGAAATTTTGCATCTCTGATTTATTTCAAATTAGATACTTTAAAAAAAAATTAACTTCCATCATACCATTTTAGAACTGTTCAGTTCTAGCCCCTTTGTTTTGTTGGCTTTTGTTGTTTTGGCCCATCGTCTATGTAAAATAATTCACTAAGAGAAGAAAATATACATCATTTAGACATGGCCCTTGACCTTTGAGACCTTTAGTAGTTTACGGGAGCTGCTGGTATATACAACCGACTACAGCATAGATCAGACTGTACCATTGCAATAGAAGTACAGATGATGTGTTCTGAATGTCGCTGGGAGAACAGATCCTAAAAAGGAATCACAGAAAAAGTGATAGGATGTGGGCCTTGATTTCAAGACTGACAAGGCAGAAGTGAAGATAATTTGAAGTGTGATGAGCAATATCAGCAAGGTATGGAGAAGAAAGAAACTTTCCTCCCCCTCAAAGCTCGTTTGGCTGGTCCAGTAATCAGGTAGACCTGAGACAAATTAACAAGAGAAAATGACCAAATTTAATTACATACATATGTATGGGAACCCCACATACATGAGAGAGTCAGAGACCCCACATGTAGGACAGCTTCAGGGACAGAAAGGGAAAGTGGGTGTCTAAGGCATTCTGAGCTGAGGATGAGTAATGCACCCTGAGGCTCCACAGGGTCATTGCAGGGAGAGATATTGCAATAATTAGAATTTGCCCTGCCAAATAGGTAGGTAAGAAGTCATTTCTGATTTTAACTCTTATCATGGGCCAGGCTTCTAATTTAAATTTTTCTAGATAGTTAAGGGGAGGGAGAGCAGAAGTTCCTCTTGAGCCTGCAAAGTTTCGGTTGCTTTTAGCTCAAAATAACCTCCATATCACCGAGGCACATCTTGGGGTGGCTTGTTCTGAACCTCTAAAAAGGGTATATATTTAGTGATAATGTCAATAGAATGCTTGTAAAATGGCAGCTGGTCCTATGGGACAAAAATATAGGGCAACCCTACATGGAAGCCTGCTGATGGTTGTGGTAGGTGTTAGGACTGGGTCTTTTAGGACTGTGTGGCCTTGATATCACACTAAGGAGGTTTTTATTTTTTATTTTTAAAATAGGCATTGGGGTCCTTTTAAGTCAACCGGGATGTTTTCTTGGTGTTAGGACTCTTCCCAACTGCCTTCATCCTTTAAGAAAAAAAGTTAGGGCCAAAGAAAAAAATCAATTTTGAAGTATAGTGATGTCCTGTCAGATAAAAGCAGAAACTAAAATTCTAAAATTCTGCCAATTTTGTCACACCCTGCTTCTGTGTCTGGTGTTCTCTGGCTCTCCTTGTAGACTGATGGTCAGTCCCAGCTTCATTTATTAGTGACTTGTTTACTCTGGTTCCTTTTTTTGTCATCTGTTGTAAGCAAACTCTGAAAATTTTTTTTGTTTTAATTACACTGAGGAAGAATACCTGGGATGAATATGAATGGTAAAGTTTTTAAAAAATACTTTCTCTTTAATAATAATAAAAAAAGAAAAAATATTGTACACCTGAAACTAATAAAAAAAAGAAAAAGAAAAATACTTTCTTTTTCAAAATTTGGGGGCATCATGCATTATCAAGTATCATCTTAAAATTGACTTTTTTTTGAGATAAAATTGGAGATTGACTCTTTAGGATGGGTGTAGCAGAAATGTAAGTGCTGTGTCATTGTCGTCTCTTGTTTTGGCACAGATAACCAGACTTCAGGCAGACATGCTGTCTGTATCACATGGCTAACAGTGGGAGGTATCTAGCGTAGATTATTCTTCTTGGAGAAATAGATTTAAATTCTGTCCGACAGAAATGTGGCAGGCAGGTGCCTGTTTAGACATCCAAAATGCATTCAGTCAGGACTGAACACAAGCTGCTGGGATAATTCCTGTAAGTAAGCAAGCTCGGCTTTCAGCCTCATGCTGCCAGGTTCTGTGGACGCGAGTATGTGTGTGCCTGTGTGTGCAGTGTTTTTATATTTAGAGGACAGGTCTCCCTAAAATAGCAGTGGGAAAAGGACCTCTTTGTTTTGGGGACCACATGGAAGTAGAATGTATTATATTAGCTGGGTGATGGCCTCAGCTATTCTAGTAATTAAGGGCTCTCTTCTGTTGCTAATCCTGATGAGCAGGACAAATGGTGGTTAGGAAAGAGCCCGGCGGAGCCTGGGACTCTGGAAATTCCATCAGTTCGTAATAGTACAGCTGTTGTCCTTGAAGTGTGTAGGGAGGCACCTGGGGGTAGAAAATTAATATATTGTCCAGGGAGTTTGGAGTTTATTGCTCAGGATAGTCAAGATGTTGCTGAACTGTCTGTTGCCGTTTGCTGGTCTGGCTCTGGGAGGTGCAGGAGAAATTCCGATCAGCCTAGGGGATCATGTGTGCCTGTGAGCTGTGTGAGATGGTAGCTGATCCCCCTAGAGGCCCTTAATAAAGATTTGGTTTTACTTTGAATGAAATACCGTTTTGATTGAAAGTATAAATCAAGGTTTTCCAGTTAAAAAAATTAATAACAGAACACAGCCACCAGACAAATAAGGTTCAGTTTGATGTGCAATAGACCGCTGAAAGAAATTCATTAAAGCGAATTTGAGGAATAAAGTCCCTATTTAGTAACTGAAAGCTTGCTAGGCAAACTGAAAAAGCCTCATGTTGAATATGAAATCTTTATGATGCAAGCTATACCTCTAACTGTGTCAGATTATAAATGGTCTTTGGGACTAGCAGGGACGCTGGGTTTCTTCCAAGCCTCAGAAACAAGCGCTGCGTTTTGGCCATAGCACTCTCACCAGTGTCCTCGTATAGCAGCTTGGTTATTGGCTTCAGAATTCTGTCATTTAAATCAGTCATGCAAAAAGAAGTCGAGAAGAAAGTATTAGCCCACATATCTTTACAGTTCTGTGTCTTGTCCATAACTCACTCCCCCCCCCCACAAAAAAAACCCCCACAAAAAACAGGATGGAATATCAATCACAGAAAATGTAAGAGAACATTATGAGCTGTTTCCTACCTTTAAGAGTTATTAAACATTTATTTATTAAAGTGGTTATTTGGAACTCAGAATTCATTTCCCTTAGATACAATGTTATAAAATGATCTTTTTGTTTCTAAACTAGTTCAGGTTATTGAAAAGAAAGTTGCTGCCTTTCTTCTAAAATTGCCAGGGAGGCAGTATTTTGAAAGATGTCAAGCTTGCCCTTGGAGTTATGACCTTCCTTTCTTTGCCCTGCTAGGGCTGTTGGGCCCAAAAACTCTCTCCTGACTTTGGGACATTATTCAGATCGGCTTTGTTCCCTGAAATGTTCCATGTTGCTAAATTCTTTTTCTCCTTTTTCAGACTAAAAACAAAAACTCAGACTCTTTCGATGGACTTTTATCTGTGAGGTTAGGAGGAAAGCTACGTGATAAATAAATTCACACTAAGGTGGTCTTTCTAGGGGGTATATATAACCCTTTCCCCTTTTAAATTGTGAAATAGGATTCTATACTTTTTAAAAGAGAATGCTATCTCAAGTGAATCTTGGTAGACGAGACGTGTCTAATGTGATAGAGTAAAATAAAAATATTACAGTGGTTATGAACAGTGACTGAGTTTGTTGGTGGGAATTAGGCTTCTGTTCTTCCTTTTCATGAGTTTTTTCTTCCGCTTTAGCGCCAAAGCAGCACCTTGGTGGTGGGACTAGGTAGATAGGGGCCACAGAGGCAGCAATGGGCCATTTGCAAACCAGATGCTCATTTCTCAAAGACAGAATGAGCACAGATCCCAAGTGAGTGACTATAGATAAGACTGACCTAAAATTTTCAAGAGGACTTCTGGGAGTTTAAAAAGTTGCCCATACTTCTGTGTATTTAAATTAGTTATGAACACTATTTAACCTCTATAGACCTAGAAAATATTTTTAGTTTGGTAATTAGTTCCAGAGTTTTGTGATCTAAAAGTAAATCATACAACAGAGAAACTGCTTGTGACCTCATCATATATTCTTATTCACTCTTTCTGAGCACATAGCTATTAATAGTGAGAGGGTAGTCAAGAGACCAAAATTCTGTTCTGTGCTTCATCATCGTATCGTATCATTTCCGCTTGCCTTAGTTTACCTGTTTTCAAACCCTTTTTACCAGACAGTTTCACTTCAGGCATGTAGTCAGAATGAATGATCAGATGTTAGGTGCTATGCCTGAAACCGGGTTTTCTCTTGGTGCCTGGTTCAATAATATGGGGCTTATTTTCTGGCACTGCTATCAAGTCTCGTTTGATGTTAGCCAGAACTGGGTGGAGTTTCTTAAACTCTAGTCAGATTTGCTCAAACGGGGTGCTGTGTACTGATGAGTTTGTTTTCAGTCTCTCCCTTTGCCAAAAAGCTTTTAATAAACCTGAACCCAGTTATAATTGAGAGTACTTGATATATAAAATAGTTCACTAATGTGAATTCACATTCACATTGAGGGCCTATATGAAGTTTGTTTGTTTGTTTCTAACTTAGGTGATGAAACTGATTTATAAGTAGCTTACAGAATAATCAAGCTCAAGAATCATTTAACATACCATTCTCATTTTACAGATTAGGTAACTCAGCCCGGGAAGGTGACTCACTCAAAGCCATAAGGGAGGGTTAAACTAGTGCCTCCCTGAAGCATAGGAGCTTCTATACCCAGCTTTTTTTTCTTGCCTCCTATTAACAAATCCATTTAAAGATAACTTTTTTATCTACATGAATAAAAGGCAAATAGTATAACTAGCAAGAGATAGCTTTTGAAAGCAGATACTTTTCATTCACAGGGATTCATTTTTGGATCTTCCTGAATACACAGATTTGAGAGTAACACTGTGTCATATTCTTTTGTCCATAAACTGCATAACTAAACGTTTCAAGACATAAATGAAGCGACTCTAAATGAGTCTGTAAGTGTAGGAAGAAATTCATTCATGAATTTATTAAAATCGATTCTGGAACACTTTGCAGAGCCCATTTGACAAATCTGTAAAGCCCTTAAGGAATTTATTGAACATATTTTTGTATAGACTATATAATTGGGTAATCTCTTTATTGAAAATCGGGGCTTTCTGATTAAAAGCCTGTGCTTTTACTTCCAGTCAGTACTAGCATTGCCTTACAGTGTCATTTTCCATAAGGAGGTTTTGTGTGTGTGTGTGTGTGTGTGTGTGTGTGTGTGTGTGTGTGTATGCGAGTGTATGCGTATGCGCATGCGCGCGCGAGAGTGTTTGTTTAAATCATACTTCTATTTATATGTGGTGACAAGACAAGAATAGCTAAATTGTGTTGAGATGCAGATGCTGGCTGGTTGGCTGGATGCACGCAGAGCCAAGTGACCTTCCCATATTCCAACTAATTTTCTATCAATTTTACCTTCTGATGCTGAATTTAAGCTGCTGTTCATATTCCATGAACCACATGTCAGCTCAGGAAGTGGTTTGGGAGTTGGGGTGGGGGAAATTACAGTGGATAAAAAGCTGCCCTTTGAGAATTTGCACTCAGATAAATGAGGTTTAAATGTATTGCTGATTTTTCTGTATTTTTGTCTATGTCCTAAATTGGAAAAAGTTTGAGTAGATTGCATGAAATAAATGCCATAATTATATATTGCCAGGAAAAATAAATCTATTGGGCTTTTATTGTGTATTGTTAAGGATGGTACAGATGTCCTTTCAAATGCTCTGATTATAAAACTTTATTATAAAGAGCCTTTATTACTTTTGGTTCATAACAGCTTTCAAAGGCTAACTGGTAATCATAGATATCATAGGTAGAAAAGGGAAAAGCAGTTACTTTTTATGGAACCATTTGACATTAGAATTTGTCAGCCTTTAGAAAAGTTCTTCAGGGAGTCCTTTTCTTAGCATTTTCCCTGGCAGGCTCTGGAGTGACAATAATACTTTATATGTAAAGTAGCCTGGGCAGTGCACAGAATAGGGCTTCCCACCTATATTCCTGTGTTGTAAATGGGTTATAGGTGTGCCACTTAGTACTGATGACTAGGATGGGAATTTTTAAACAACCATTCAAATAGGTATTTGTAACAGCTGAAATGATACTTGAACTCCTATTTGTATGGTTCCTTCAGGAAAGCTCCTGTACTCAGAATTCAGTAATGGTTATTTAGGGTTGTGAGAGGGCATTTGCTGGTGGACAACAGCTCTGTCATGCTACAGGATTTCTACCCCCCACCTCAAATCAGGTTTACCCCCTCTGGCAGCCAAGTCACCAGTTTTTGTCACCAGCCTGACATTGGTAAAGCTGTAATTCTTGGTGACCAAGCTGGGCGCAGGGTGGGATGGAGATGGGAGCAGCTCTGGACAGGGCTGTGTTTAAAGTGATAAACGAATAATTCAAAACAAGATATTACAGATGTTGTTTAAGTTTGTGTGTTGAGAGTGATTCGATAGCTACTATGATAAGAAGGTATAAAGACTAGCATCCAAGAGTTCATGCTCAAAAACCTGAGATTTAAGTAATCCTTTGTTTTATTTACAGAGAAGTTCTCATAAAAATTGTATTGTGGATCTGTACTACACATTAAATAAATAATGTTATCAAAATGGTAAATTCAATTAAAATCAAAGCCACTCTACTCCTTTTGCTTTCAACTTTACATGTGACACAGTGGGATTAGAATACTATCCTGCCCGTTGAAACTGAAGTGCATTGGCTGACCAGAGCAAAATTTTAGTAGTTTATGAACTTAAAAATAGAATACAAAATTCATATAGGAATTTATTCATACATCATTGAAAGGTAATTATTGACTTTAAAAAATGGCTTTACTTAATTGACATTTTAAAGACGAAGTGAACTTAGTCAAATTACTGGGACTACAATGACAAAGTTTATGGCTTCAAAGCAGAAATTCAGCTTTGAAAAAGTCAAATTATAAATGAATCACTAGTTATACTTAGTCCTTTCTTTAGAAATCAAATTTTATTAAAATTGGTAGTGTAACACCTGTTTATGTTTGAAGCAAGCTTCATTATTTTGAAATACTAGATAAGAAAGATACGATTTAGGAACTCATTAGCATAATCGTGCAAAATTTAAACATCACATTTGTTTTAGGAATAGGAATCCGAGAAAAAATTCTACTGCCATTTTGTATGATGGAACCATCTAGAATTTGAAAAGACCATCATTTCAAAACTTTGACCAGGAATTATGGTAGGCATTTAAAATAGGAAATGTGATATAAAAAAGTTAGGCACATGGAAAGTTATTAAAAGTTTTAAAAAGATTTTATTTAGAAGCCAATGCAAATTCAATATTTAATATCTTTCCAAATCTTGATATTTTATTTTAACTTGTGATTATGTAATATAAAGAATATGTGGGGTGACCGGTTAGCCCGGTTGGTTAGAGCATTGTGCTGATAACACCAGGGTTGCCGGTTTGATCCCCACTGGGCCACTGTGAGCTGCGCCCTACTTAAAAGAGTCAACTATGCCATTGTAGCGTGAAAGCAATGTATAACCAGTGACCATGGCTGTTCCCCAGTAAAATTGAACAAACAAACAAACAAGCAAACAAAATGCAAAAGAAAAGAATATGTAGTGAATGTTTTTGTTTTTTTTTTAAAGATTTTTATTGGGGAATTGGGGGATGGGAACAGTGCTGGGGAATTGGGGGGAGGGGAACAGAAGAGTTGCTGTTTTTTTTGTTCTTCAGTCTAGTTGTGGAGGATGTTGCTTCACTAGCCCAAGTTGGCACCATCATTGCGCTCTTCCCAGGCGAGGCAGATCAGTCTCCGGCTTCTGGATGGCTGCTCACTGTGGTTGCTGGCCACTCACGCTGGCTGCTGGCTACACACAGTAGCCCATGGCAACCCACTGCAGCAGGGGCTGCAGCCTACGCCGTTGCCAGCGACTCATGGCAGCCCAGCTCCAGGTTGAGCTGTTGTTCAACATCTTAGCTGTAGAGGGCAGTGTCACTGGCCCTCATATGTGGGATCCGAACCGGGGTCCTCTGGCATCCCAAACCAGCTCTAAACCAACGTGCCACCCGGCCGACCCTGTAGTGAATGTTTTTACCAAGTTTTATATAGGTATGGACACCCCCACCTCCCCCCAGCATTACCTGTGCAGGACAAATGTTATTATTTTTTTTCTGGACACTTGCCTAGAAGTAGGTCTTGCTCCTGGGCTTATCCCCTCTATCCTTTTTTTGTGTAGTAGAACTGAGCTTACAATCTGTGCCCTTCTGGTTTACTATCTCAACTCGCCCTAAAGCTGTCTGCTACTACTCTTATACTATGTTATCCATAACATTGAAACATACGGCAAAGACTTTCAGGTGTTGGATTTGGGAACTGCGGATGGGATGGCTCCTGGTTTTTCAAGGTTCTACATGTATTTGCTTTGTGTATATTTTGTAACTGGTAGCGTCACGGCTTGGTCCTATGGGGGAAATTAAGAAGAAATAATGATTGAAAAAGTCTGTGACTTTCATATTTGTTGCACAGGATAGAAAAAGTGAGAGGAGGAGAGTGTGTGGGACAAAGATGAAGAGAGAATGACTGTATTCCTTGTGTATTTTTTTTTTTTTAAATTCAGTAACTGTGTTTTTTCCAGGACCCATCAGCTCCAAGTAAAGTCGTTGTCCTTCAATCTAGTTGTGGAGGGCACAGCTCATCTCCAAGTTCAGTCACTGTTTTCAATCTAGTTCCGGGGGGCGGTGTGTGTGTGTGTGTGTGTGTGTGTGTGTGTGTGTGTGCGCGCGTGCGCGCGCGCGCAACCCACCATCCTATGCGGGAATCAAACTGGCAACCTTGTTGTTCAGAGCATATGCTCTAACCACCTGAGCCACCCAGCCACCCCCTATTTTTTTTTTTTTCTTAGTAAATTTTTTGGAGAGAGGTAAACAGTGGAGGAGAGTTTGAATGGAGAGCCTGACCATTAAGTGGCTTTAATTGTAGTAAATTCTGTCTTTTGAAAATTTGGGTTGGGGAAAGGCTATGTATGTTAGTTGAGAGTCTTTGGTTACAAGCAACAGAAATAGGTTGACTAAAGTAGGCAAAAGGAAGATTGGAAGGTTGCTCACTTAGACTTGAGAAAGAAGACAACCAGGGCAACCAACAGTTGCTACTCATGGGTCTTCCTTCCAGGATTTAGTCATGAAACGGTCCTTTTCCAACCATTCTCTACCTGTCTTCTGATTGGCCAGACTCCAGTCACATGTTTAAGCCTATGGTGGTGGGCATTAGTGTAAATGAGGGGTGATAAGGAAGAACAGATTTCTGGGCAGACAGAAACAGTAGCCATTACACCGTGGGACTCAAAGATTGCTACTTGATTTACATTTACCTGTTCAAGTCCACATGTCCACTTATCCTTATGAGTCTCTTGGAGACTCTATTAAAATAGACTATTTGAAAGCAGAAACAGAAAAGTATATCCCGCATACTTTTTTGTTTTCTACTGTGCCGTATACTCATAGCTCAATTTATTGCAGGTCCTTTTGCCCTTTTTAGAACATTATTTCTGTATTTTCTGGGCTATTCATTTACAGTTTTGCCTGTAATAGATCATACTTGTTAATTTCAGGTTATGTTTGAAAATTGAGACCCTTGTGTTCTCTAGAGATGCACATGACCACAGAGAGGAACTGCCTCCCCTAGCTAACTCAGGGAACATGTCTGTATCTTTCAAGCCAGCAGGGCCAAGCAGTTTGGTTGACATAGCTAACTATAGGTGACTCATAAAAAAGCAGCATTTATCCCAAGATGAGCCTCACATTCATAGTCTTTGGTCAAGAAAGGTGACTTGGGGCCGGTCGAGTGGCGCGCTGGTTAGG
>NW_017731368.1:2430669-2434211 GCF_001890085.2 Hipposideros armiger
AGCCCAGCTCCAGGTTGAGCTGTTGTTCAGCATCTTAGCTGTAGAGGGCAGTGTCACTGGCCCTCATATGTGGGATCCAAACCGGGGCCCTCTGGGGTCCCAAGCCAGTTCTTAACCATCGCGCCACTCGTCCGGCCCGACATTCTTTATTTTTAATATCTTTTGTTTTTAATTTCTAGCATTTCTACTTGATTCTTATAATTTCCATCTCTCTGCTGAAATTCCTCACCTGGTCATGCGTATTTCTGTCTTGTCTACTACAGATGTTAACATATTAATCATAATTATTTTAAATCTCTGGTAAGTAGAACATCTGGGTCCTCTGTCAATCTGATTGTTTTATCTCTTGATGGTGGTTTTTTTGAGTCTTAATTTTTGAGTGAAGGCTGGACCTCACGTGTAAAACAGTAGGGACTGAGATTAGAAGTATTTATGCCAGGATATGGGCATGTCTGTTCTAGGTAATCAGTATAAAGGGTTGAGTTAATTGAGGCAGGAACTGAGCTAGGTTTGGGTTTCGTTGTCACTATGATTGTCTTCAGCACACTGCTGGCTTCAGGGTCCTGTGTTCCTTGTGCTGAGAGTGGAGGCTGAGGGGCTGGGAGGTTTTTCTCAGTGTTCGTGTTCCACCCTTAGCTTTTGGCCTTCCTGTGCACCCGTGCCTCAAAAGGATGTGTCTCCGTGCTCTTGCCCCTCCCTTGTCAGAAGAGTGTGAGCCTGGTGAGGGCAGGAGTTCTTTAATTTTTATTTCTTGGTCCTGGTTTAAGCTCAATTCTGTGTGCATGCCTCTCATCGTTTGTCTTTCTCAGCAATATTATCCCTCTTAGAGTGACAGGGTCTTCTCATGGTATTGGTGTAGAATCCTGGGCGAGGCCTTTTTCCTGCTCCTCCCCTAGGCTGGGAGGGCATTTCCTTATTCCTCCTTCCCCCGCTGCAGTGGGTCTTCACCTGGGCCCTGGACCTGGCAGGGATTGATACCCTTTCCCCCAGCAGCTGAAAGCTTTTGTTTGCTTAATGGAGAAGGACCCTAGTGGACAGGGCTTCATGCTTTTCCTTTAGTGGCAGCTTTCTCTGGGTCTGTACCACTGAGAGGCTCTCTCTGGTCTCCCACCCTGCCTGCAGTCTTTCTTGGGAGTACCCATCTGGTGGACGTCTTTGGGGACAGACCTGTAAGTGGGTGTGAACTCCCTTTGTGTCTGTTGATCCCCGGGGCCCTTTACTCTCATGCTAGCCTTGACTTAGCCTTTAGCAAGTCATTAAACATTTTAGTCGAATTCCTATCTGCTTCTGTGGTACCCGGCATCCCTGACACAGGAGAGCCAGTGCTTACCTCCCGTATCTCCTTGAGTGGATTGTCTTTCTTTGGATTTCATACTAAATGGCCCTAAAACCTCAGCTCTCTCTGGTGAGTTCAAGACAGGAAGTTGTAGTTGATCTGACTTTTTTTGTTGTTGGTAGGGTGGGAGTGACATTTCTCCTGGCTTTCTACAGCCCAAGTGCAAGAGGAGCTCCCGCTGCCTTTGTATATGCTTTATTTGAGTGGTGGGAGGGTAACCACAAGTTATCAGAACAACTATTGAGAGTATAAAACCAAATTACATCCATAGAAATACTTACGCCAAAAAAAAATTGGATTCCTTATTGGAAAAGGGGAATGTCTGTTCTCTTTTAATATATAATGGCCAGTTATTTGCCCTTTGACTAACCTAAAAATAAGAAAAACTTAGAGGAAAGAAAGGAAATGGTAAGGAGTGAATATTTGAACAACATTAGTCGTGGCTAAGATGCTCTTTCCACCCTCAGCCGTCACAGGTGGAAGAAGCTTGCCGCTGTTCATTTTCTACTTGCCTTTAGCTATGCGCTGCTCCCACCACCTGGTACCCCGCTGAGGTGGGTGAGGATAAGGAGGTGGTAGTAGTACATTTTCTTGTGCTTCATCTCAGGTGACTTGATCTGTGTGCCATTAATTGACCCAAGAAAAGGGAAATTTTTAGAAATGATTTTGCTTATAAAAAATTATTAAATTTCCCCTTGTAATATTTTGAAATACGTGAATAACCTGAAGTTAAGAGTTCATTAACTCAGGAAGGCTGCTTTAGAAATTAATAACTGTGGCTACTCCAGGAACTGGCTGGCTGGGGTGTGGGGGTGGGAGGGGGACTTGGTTTTACTGTATATCTCTTAGGACCAGTTGGATTTTGTACACATGCATTTATTAACTCGCTCAAAACAAATAATAATATAAAGTTTATAATTATAATGTAGCTAATTTATAAGTTGCTAATTTTTTTCATACCACCTTGTTTGTGGAAGGCTTGGCTTAGGATAATGGGAGAAGGAGAGGTAGCTGTTTGGAGACATGGAGGGAGAAAGGAAAAGAGCTTTCTTATTTGGTCTTGTAGAAATCTGGTGCGCTGACTGAGTTTTCTGTGATTGGGGACTCCTGCTGTGGGTCTGCTTTTCACAGATTTTTGTCAAAATGGTAGGTTTTATGTTTTGCCTGTAAAACATTATGTTTATTAGACATCCGTGTTTAATTTTGATTTGGTTCTTGGATGAGATTCATTAAGTTATCATTGGTGCTCTTTGATAAGATTTTACAGCAGGCTCACCCGTGGAAATTTTATCAACCAGTTTCCTGCATCTAGATATAGAAAGGGCAGTTAAATGGGCTACACACGTAATAGAACTCTTTGGACAAATGTGTTTTATTTCTTTTAATTCTCATACGCCCACCCTAATTGCCCTCAACTTAAAAACGAGGGGTAAGAAAGCAGGGCTGCCTTTATGACACTTAACACAAAGTAGGAAAGGTGACTCCCTCCACCCCCCAGGAACACTTCGTGGAGAAACAGTGATTTCTCCAGGAAGCCCTATTTTTTCTTTTTTTGTTTTGTTTTACAGTGAAATGATATTTCAAGTTCACAGTGGGGATGCGGATGCTTGTTGCTTCTGTAATCATCGTTGTGTTTCTGCCTTTTTTGTGGATATACTAAACTTTCCCATTAGCATTGCCTCCACAAAACATCTACATAGCCAAACACATGGAAATAAAACTGGTGTGAAACTACTTCTAAAATGCCTGTCATCTTGGGAAACAATTTTCAAAATACTTTTTCATAACATATGTACTAGTGCTGGATTTTTTTTTCTTCATAAATGTTATCTTCCTAATTGTTCATTATCGGCTTTATATGCCTTTATTTTCTAGGCTAGGGAGACAAAAGACAGAAGCTGTGGGTGTGAATAACAAAGCAATAATACTCCTGTGACCCTGATTCATTCACAATGTTGTCTTAGATGTTTGACTGAACATCTAACATTGCTGACCCTTAGAGACAAATAGTTGGCAAATTTATGGACAAATTATTTAATTTTTCTGTACTCTGTGTGTTTAGATAATTCTACTTGTGAGATTGAAAGAATATGTTCTGCCCAACATTTTGTAAGTTTTTGAGGCTAACTTGTTTCTGTAGAATGTTTTTTTTTTTTTTTAAGATTTTTTTTTTTAATTGGGGAATTGGGGGGATGGGAACAGTGCT
>NW_017731368.1:2434586-2439900 GCF_001890085.2 Hipposideros armiger
AGTGTCACTGGCCCTCATATGTGGGATCCGAACCGGGGCCCTCTGGCATCCCAAGCGAGTTCTTAACCATCGCGCCACTCGGCCGGCCCCTCTGTAGAATGTTTTAAGCTAAGACAGTGGTTCTCAAAGTGTGGTTCTTGGAACCGCAGTGTCAGTTATCACGGGAGCTTGTTCAAAATGCAATTCTTAGGCCCACAAGAGCCAGGAACTCGGGATGGGGCTCAGCAACCCGTATTTAACAAGCCGCTGCTGGTGACTTGGTTGCATTGATCCAGGAGGAAGGGCCTAAGTCAGTTCCAGAAAGGATGATAGCTAGATCTGTGGAATTTCTCCTTGTTCAGCCGACTGGGGCCTTCCATTGCTCAGCACCCCATCAACATAATTGGCCACCGGGGGGCGGTGTTGGCAAGGCCTGGCTTGCACAGGAAGGTGCCGGCCCCTGCACTGAGACCATGCTGAATCCTCCCCATTTTGCCCAAAGCCGACATGCCCTCTGTGTCTCGCTACTTTTCTGCTCTGCCAGCTGAGACTCTGAAATCTCTCGTGGAAGAAGAAATTAAAAAAAAAAAAAAAAAAGTAAATGTGAATGTGCATGTGTTTAGGTTTTTTTTTAAAAAAAGACTTGTGTTGTTTTCAGTGCTATATGTGTTTAGCTGAGAAAGTTTTCATTTTATGAACAGGGGTTCCTCTGGGGATATCAGTCAGTGATAGAAGGCAGTATAGCATCTTTTGAATGAGGACTTCTCCAGTCATGCGCGCTGTTCTGGTGATTAGAGTCCAGCAAGCTTTATCTGCAGAGAAGTGTGCAAGCCTTTTTCCGAGTCTGAAACCTAATGTTTTTGTTATGTCGGGTTGTTTTTAGTCTTCTCTCCTGAGCTTAGATTTTTAGATTGTTAGGTGTTGTGTATATAGTAGAATCCATCTCATTTTTTCTTCTAACCTCCTTGTTTTACTTTTATTCTGGTTAGTTGCTTATATCTTAGTCTCACAATTATTGCGTAGTCTAGTAATGTCATTTAAGCTAGATTTTTAAATAAGGCAAAAATAAATTAATTTCAGTGTTTTCATAGTTTATTGATAATCTGAAGTTAATACTTGGTCAATAGATTAAGCAATCTAGAGTTGATCAGTCTACAGTTAATAACAATGAGAATAATAATAGTTATTAACATTACCTAACACTGTACAATTGACACAGCACTGCCTCCAATATTGTTGTGTTTAGTCCTCATGATAATCATGGGAGGTAGATATTGTCCCATTTTCCAGGTGAGGCTATTAAGGCTTAGAAAGCATGAGGGAATTGCATTTAATCATTTAGTTAATAGTGACAGAACCATAACCTGTTCCCAGATCTTCTGATTTTAAATCCATGTTCTTTCTGTGTGACCATCCATTTTCATGAATACATTGCTAAATTTAATGTCTCACAGATACTGTTTTTCAAAACTAAAGATTTACTTATTTCACTCAAAAGGCAGAATTATTAGACATATAAATATGTTCAGGAAATATAAATGAGAATCTTATTTGCATAAAGAGCATGAACTTGAGGACTCTATTAATTCATATGAATTTGTAAAGTCTTCCACTTTCCTAGACAACTGTTTCACAACTTCTCTTTTCTGTTCAAATGTCCAGCACTTGCTTTCCTGTTCATATTCTCAGTTGATGACCTTTAGACCAGAGAATCAATAGACTCAGAAGAGAACTGTGCAGGCATCTCTCCCTGTCCCCCTGCTTCTGTGCCTTTACTCTGCTCATAACTTGTTATTATGGATGAACTGCTCATACTGTCACTCAGGGGACACTACTTAACAGCATCGTCTCTTTTGTCCCTGCAACATCAGCTCCTTTCTTTCACTTGGATCATTCATCACCAAACACACCATAATTTTCCCTTCATTAAAAAAAAAAAATCTTACCTCAACGCCATGTCCATCTCATCTACTTCTTTTTATTCTATTCTGTTCCTTCTTTGAAAAAGATGTACCTACCTCAGTCTCCAATTCCTTCCTCTCCTTTTCTCCTGAACCCTCTCCCATTTGACGTTAACTGATACCATGCCAACCCAAACTGCTCCTTTTCAGGCACGAGACCTTTACAAGGGTGACTCCAGGGTGACTCCAAGGGTTTTCGCCTGAGCAACTGAAAGGAAGGAATTATCATTATCTGAGATTGGGAAGACTGTAGAAGGAGTAGATTTTGAGGGGAAGATAAGGAATTCAGCTTGGGGTCTGTTGAGTGTGAGTTATCTGATAGTGGAGAAGAGCAGTGGGCAGCTACACGAGAGTGTGGAGTTCAGAGGGGAGTTCTGGGCTGGAGAATAAATCTGGAGGTTGATGATATTTACAGCTTTCGCTAAAGTTGGTGTTCTGCAGTCCTTTAAGATTAGGAGTTCCTTGACTTGCACTCTCCCTCCTTATGTCCCATCTGCCCCCTGATACACACATTAACAATCACATTTATTCTAACCACTCATTCAATCTTTAAGCAAATATTTATTGAGAACTCTATGTCACTGAGGAGGAATAAGAGGAACCCAAATCTCGAGACCTCAAGGAGTTCACAGTTCATTAGGGAAGATAGTCAAGGGCCAAAAGAAAGGAGCAAATAAAGCAGTGGTTCTCAACCTTCCTAATGCCGCGACCCCTTAATACAGTTCCTCATGTTGTGGTGACCCCCAACCATAAAATTATTTTCATTGCTACTCTATAACNATGTGGGATCCGAACCGGGGCCCTCTGGCATCCCAAGCGAGTTCTTAACCATCGCGCCACTCGGCCGGCCCTAAGTCAATATTTTTTCAATGAAATCTTTTTAAAAGTTTTTTTCAGTTACAGTTGACATTCAGTATTATTTTAAATTAGTTTCAAGTGTACAGCATAGTGGCTAGACATTTGTATAATTTATTCAGTAATCCCCCTGATTAATCTAGTACCCATCTGGTGCTATACATAGTTGTTGCCACACTAGTGACTATATTCCCCATGCTGTACTTTACATACCCGTGACTGTTTTGTAACTACCAATTTGTACTTCTTAATCCCTTCACCTTTTTTACCCAGTTCCCCAACCCCCATCCTCCCTGGCAACCATAAGTTTGTTCTCTGTATCTTTGAGTCTGTTTCTGTTTTGGTCATTTATTTTGTTCTTTAGATTCCACATGTAAGTGAGATCATATGGTATTTGTCCTTCTCAGTCTGACTTATTTCACTTAGCATAATACCCTCTTGGTCCATCCATGTTGTCGCATAATTTAAAATATTTTCTGATTTCCCTTGTGAATTCCTCTTTGACCCATGGGCTATTTAGAAGCATGCTAATTTCTCAATATTTGGGGATTTTCCAGATATCTTTCTGTAATTGATTTTTAGTATAATTCCGTTGTAGTCAGAATACATCCTTTGAAATTTCAATTAATTTCAATTTGTCAGGGTTTGTTTTATGGTCCAGAATTTGGCCCGTCATTGTCAATGTTCTGTGAGCATTTGAAATAATGTGTATGATAATGTTAGTGTGTGGAGTACTCTTATTAATGTCAGTTAAGTCTGGTTGGCTGGTAGTGCTGTTTAAGTTTTCAGTATCCATGCTGACTTTATAGCTCCTTGTTCTAATGATTTCTGAGAGAGAGAGAGAGAGATGCTGAAGTCTCCATGTAATTTTGTGAATTTGTTTCTTTCTCCCTTTAGTTCTTTCAGTTTTTATTTAATTTTGAAGATCTGTTATGTACTTATACATTTAGATTGTATGTCTTCTTGATGAATTGACTTTCTTATGATCCCTCTTTATTCCTGGTAATATTGTTAGTTTTGAAGTCTAATTTTTGTCTTATATTAGTATAAGCTACTTTGGTTTCCTTTTATTAATGTTTAGTACGGTTTAGTAATGTTTAGATATAATGGTATATCTCCATCCTTTTACTTTCAGCACATTTCTTTTTTAATATTTAATAGAGGTGGGTTTCTTATAGACAAAATATAGGTGGGTCTTGCTTTTTTATCCAATCTAAAGACTTCTGTCTTTTTTTTTTTAAGCTGAGCCATCCTGCCACCTGTTGGTGGCTCAGCGGCTGCTCAGCTCGGGCCGGGAATCGAACCGATGTTGCTCAGAGCCCAAACTCTTGAGCGAGCTCTTAACCAACTGAGCCACTTGGCCGGCCCCTAAAGACTTCTGTCTTTTAATTGATGTGTTTATTTATATTTAATGTGTTTATTGATATGGTTGGATGTCATTTTACTAGTTGCTTTCTATTTCTTCCGTCTATTCTTAATTCTGTTTTTCCGTCTACTTTTAGATTAATGGAATATTTTTTATAATTCTATTTTTAACTCCATTATTGGCTTAGGTATATTTCTCTTTAAAATTGGTTTATATTTGACCTAGAGTTTACAGTGTACACCTTTAATTTCTTCCAATTTGCTTTCCAGTAATATTGTACCATGTCATGTATAGTGTAAAATTCCATGCAAAACAGTAATGTCCAGTTTTTCTTTCATCTTTTGCATTTTTGTCACAAACTTAATGTTAGTAATCTACAATTGTTAGTAACCACACATTTGTTAGTAACCTACATTGTTACTTACTATTGGGTCATCGGGAAAGTCATGACGTATTTTTCTATGTTTTTCAATGCAAAAATGTGTCATGACTTTTCCAACGACCCAATATTTTTGCTTTAAATTGTTATTATCTTTTAGAATGAATAAAAATATGGAAAAATACTTTTTACATTTACTCTGATTTTTACCATTTTGGGCACTCTTCATTTCTTTGTATAGACCCAAGTTATTATCTAGCACTGTGCTTGTACTTAAAAATCTCCTTTAACATTCCTTACAGCACAGGTCTGCTTAACAGTGAATTATCTCAGCTTTGGTTTATTTGAAAAACAAACCTTCACTTTTGGAAGATGCTTGTGCTAGGTGTCATATTCTGTGTTACTTTTTTCTTTCAGTAACTTAAAGGAAAATTAGTCTTCTTACTTGCATAGTTTCTGGTAAGAAGTCTGTTACAATCATGATCTTTGTTTCTTTTTTTTCCCTTCTGGTTCATTAAGTTTGGAAATTTTGGGGCTGTTATCTTTAAAAATATCTCTTTGCCTCCTTCTTTTTCTCTTCCTTCTGGGATTCCAGTTACATTTTTATTAGATTGTTGGGTTGTGTCCCACAGCTCTTGGATGCTCTGTTTTTTCCTCCCTCTTTTTCTTCTCTTTGTGTTTCATTTTATTTACTTTCTTGTGACCTATCTGAGGATCCCTGATTTTTTTCCTGGCTGCGTTGAGTCTAATGGTGAGCCTTCAGTGACATTCTTC
>NW_017731368.1:2447314-2478531 GCF_001890085.2 Hipposideros armiger
ATCTTTTTGTTTTCCGATGGTCTTAGGCGACCCCTGTGAAAGGGTCGTTCAACCCCCAAAGGGGTAGCGACCCACAGGTTGAGAACCGCTGAAATAAAGAATGGTGAGATTTGAGAGGAGTGAGATATGTCTGATGTCAGGACTAGAGGGAGAACAGAACCTTGTCTTTGGAAGGAAGGAAGGTATGGGATCCAGAGTGCAGGTGTAGAGTCAAGGAGTCTACACCTTTGAGTCTACATCATTGAGATGCAGGTGCTTTCAGTCTATGTATGTCAGGGTAGAAAAGGGAGAAAGTCTCTTCTGACAGTGGTTCATATTTCCTTTGAAAGAAGTGAGGTCATATGTTGAGAAATGGAGATGGAAGGGGTTGGAGGTGTGAAGAGAACAAGATGGTCTAGAATAGACATTGTAGAATGTGGAAGACTGAGTTGACAGGAAATGTTTGGGCCAAGTAAAGATTGGGAATGATGAGTTTATAGTGGTGTGTCAACCTGCCTTTGTTTTGGAAACATAACCCAGCCATTTTTTTCTTAATGGGGGAACTGGGTATGGATCTATGGGAATCTCTGTACTAGCATTGCAATTTTTCTGTAAATTTAAAAATATTCTAGGGCCAGCTGAGTGGCGTGTTGGTTAGGAGTTGGCTAGGGACGCCAGCTCTGAGTGGCAGGGCCACGGTTCTAATCCCACATGAGGGCCAGTGACGCTGCGCCCTCTACAGCTAAGATGGTGAACAACAGCTCAACCTGGAGCTGGGCTGCCGTGAGTTGCCGGCAATGAATGGTGTAGGCTGCAGTGGGGCTGGCCGGCAGTGGGCGTGAGCTTTCATGAGCCGCCGTGAGAGGCTGTCCAGTGGCTGGTGAGCGACTGTCTCACCCGAGAAGAGCACAATGATAATGCCAACATGGGTTAGTGAAGCCACGTCCTCCACAGCTACACTGAAGAACAAAAGGACAGCAACTTGTCTGTTCCCCTTCCTTAATTCCCCAATAAAATCTTTAAAAAAAAAAAAAAGAAATACATGAGCAAGCTGCTGTTTATCATTGGAAATATAAACCCTTCTTTTGATTCCTTGAATTCTTATTTCCATTCCTGTCTCTCATAGACTTTTATTCTCACGTAATATATTTTTATACTTGAAAGTTTTTTTGAAAGTTTTTTAAAGTTATATTTCTGTAAATATGTATGTACACTTCAATTTTAATTTAATGATTCTGTAACGATAAGGCTCCGAGTATTAACTTTCTCCAGAAGAAATTTATCATCACAATTACTAGTAGTATACAGTTGACCTATACAATATTTTGTAAATTATTACTAACCATAAAAGTTGAATTTAATTGGAAATGTTTTTCTTTTTTAAAGATTTTATTGGGGAATTGGGGAGGGCAACAGTGTTGGGGAATTGGGGAAGGGGAATATTGTGTTTTTCCAGGACCTATCAGCTCTAAGTCAAGTTGTTGCCCTTCAATCTTAGTTGTGGAGGACGCAAGCTCAGCTCTAAATTCAGTCGCCGCTTTCAATCTGGTTGGGGAGGTTGGGGGCGGGGCATAGTCCACCATCCCATGAGGGAGTTGAACCAGCAACCTTGTTGCACACTGGGCCATCCAGCCGCTTGTTGGCAGCTCACGGCTGCTCAGTTCGGGCAGCTCACTGGCTCATGTGGAAATCGAACCAGCAAACCTGTTGCTCAGAGCTCACGCTCTAACCAATTGAGCCACTTGGCCGACCTGGAAATGTTTTTCTTAATGAAATGATTGGATCTATTATTTTTCTTGATTAGATCATGAATCTGTGGATAAATATTCTTTTGCAAGGATGAAACAGGATTTAGCAATTTTTATTTCGATTTTTATAGATATAATAGCTAAGAAACCTTATTCACGTAGTTAAGTATGTGGGAATGGAAGCTTTATTATGGCAATGTCCTCAATTCTTTGAATCATATGCTAAGAATTCCATAATTTAGTATTATTAAAAATAATTTTTCATGTCGTAACAGATGACAACTCGATTATGACCCCTTTCAAATTTTTTTTTTTAAAGATTTTTATTGGGGAATTAGGGGGATGGGAACAGCTCTGGGGAATTGGGGAAGGGTAACAGACAAGTTGCTGTCCTTTTGTTCTTCAGTCTAGTTGTGGAGGACGCTGCTTCACTGGCCCAAGTTGGCACTATCATTGCACTCTTCCCAGAGGAGGCAGATCAGTCACTGGCTTCTGGATGGCCACTCACGGCGGCTGCTGGCCGCTCACGCTGGCTGCCGGCCACACCCGGTAGCCCATGGCAACCCACTGCAGCAGGGGCTGCAGCCTACACTGTGGCACAGCAGCCCAGCTCCAGGTTGAGCTGTTGTTCAGCATCTTAGCTGTAGAGGGCAGTGTTACTGGCCCTCATATGTGGGATCCGAGCCGGGGCCCTCTGGCGTCCCAAGCCAGTTCTTAACCATCGCGCCACTTGGCTGTCCCGACCCCTTTCAATTTTGATGAAAGCAAAGAATTGGAAACTCTCCAACTCGGAAAAGGATTTATTACTCAGCCATTAGATAAGTCACTTAGTTTAGGGGCTTGCTCTGATTGTACTGATTTGTGATATTTTCTTCTATCCTTCTGAGAGAACGTCTTTTTTTTTTAAAGTCTCCTATTTACTACATCAACATTGTTTTCCTGGGTGATAAATATTCTCTTTGAATGTGGTGTCTTTCTTCTGTGGTAGTAGTTTTCCTCAGTTACTTGGCAATACTGTCTTATTTGAGGTCCCCTGTGATGTATGACTACCACCTGCATCTGGTAGGGATGTGAGAGGGCTGCCAGGTGGGTGGGGTGTGGGGCCTCCCACTCCTGGGTATCACCACTTACCCAGTGAGTTGGCTTCCCCTTGTGCCAAAGCATTCAATCGCTGCTCCCATCTGGAGGCTGGCACAGGCTGACTGTTGTGGAGTGGGGAGGTGGGGACTGGCCTGGCAGCTTGGAAGAGTTCCATCATCGCTGCTGTCTCTAAGCTTCGAGTACCTTGGAGTCCTGCTTTCCTGTGCGCCTGGGGCTGTGGTTTCTCCTTCAGTGTGGTCCTATTTGCTTTCATTTTCTTGGATATTTCTCAGAATTTCTGGTCCACTGGAGGGTACCCTCCTTGATTTCTAGATATTTTATTACTTTATGCATTTAAACATCCTTTTCTGCTGTTTTGAAGTACTTGTGATAGTATGTTGAGGCTGGCCTGTGTGCTTCAGATGGCTGTCTTTATCCACTCTTCAATTCTTTAATGTGCTTAATTAAAACAGGACGTTACGGCTGTGAAAGTCTTGTGGGCATTTGTTACTTTTTAAACAATGCATAATAAACATCCTATTTACATTCATTTTTGTGTACTTTTATGTCTTTTTGTGAACTAAATACTTAAAATGGATTGTTGAGTTAAACAGGTATTTCAAAATTTGATGGACTGCCAAGTTGTCTCACAAAAAGGTGGTTCTAATTTATATTCCCCCAGTGGTGTATGAGATTACCTATTTTCCTACACTTTTGCCAAACTGGCTACCATGAAATTTTAAAATAATGTTATCACCCTCATGGCCAAAAGATGGCATCATTTTTAAAAATAATTTGTATTTCCCTTTAATCTGCATTTTATTTTAATTTTTGCAGTTGGTGTTTTAAAGTGAGACAGATTTTTAAAAATATGCATTTTTTCTTGAGCTAGAAAGAATAAGTTTTATAGGCTTACTGTGTGAGGGTAAAGGAGAATTTATTTATTTTGGCCTAAATATGGGATAGAACATATTGGCATGTCTCTGGATAAGTAAAACATAATATGTGAAGCTCTAGCATAGTGCATGGTGCATAGTGGGTATTTAATAAGTCTGTTCTATTCCTGTATTTCTCATTTCATCTTCCGGTTAATTTATATTTTCTTTTTGGTCTGCCTTGTTCTTTTATGTTATTCTCTTTAGTTATTCCTCTGTTATTTGAGATAACAGAATGAATGATCTTTTCATTGAGTTTATTTGAAAGATTTCTGCCTTGGATTTGTGGAAGCCAGAAAGTCGGACAGTGTAAGTTTCTTGTCTTCCAGAGTAAAATCTTGTGTTTTACATTTTCATAGCATACATGCTAGATTTTCACTTGTCTTATGAGAAATATTTCTGTGAGGTTCTTGAGAATGATTCATAGGAAACTCTTGGGTTGGCAAGTTGACTCCAGAGCTACGCAGGTTGTTGAAATGTTACATATAGCCAGAGCCTTTCAGAAAAAGGTACATCCTCAAATTGATCTATATAGTCAATGCAATTGCAATAAAAATTCCATCAGGATTTTTTGCATACATCAGCATCTGATCCTAAAATTTATATGGAAAAGCAAGGTAATTAGAATAATCAAAACAATTTTGGAAAAGACCCAATTTGGAGGACTCGCATGGACCTCATTTCAAAACTCTGTACAAATATAGTAATCAAGACAGTGTGTAGTATTGGCAAAATGGGTAGACTTTTTGTCAATGGTCAGTGGAACAGGAGATCCCAGAAATATATGCACACATAAATATTATGGTCATTGATTTTCAACAGAGGTGCAAAGTCATTTCAGTGGAATAAGGATAGCCTTTTCAACAAGCGATATAGGAATAATTAGATGCCTATATGTAAAAATATGAACCTAGACTCATATCGTACACCATATATAAAATTTAGCTCCAAATGTATCATAAGCCTCAATTTGAAAACTACAAAACTTCTAGAAGAAAACATAGGAGAAAAGTCCTGTGACCTTGAGTTAGGTGAAGATTTCTTAGATACCTCACTGAAAGCATGAAAGCAAAGATAAATTAGAGTTCATCAAAATTTAAAACTTTTGCTCTTCAAAAGACACAGTTAAGAAAATGAAGTACAAGTTATAAGTTATAGACTGGGAGAAAATATTTGCAAAACTAATCTGATAAAGGGGTACTCAGAACATATACTGACTGAATCCTCAAACCTCAATGATAAGAAACAACCCAGTTAAAAAATAGTAAACAAATTTGACCAGAGAAAACAAAGGGATGGCACATAAACACGTGAAAAGATGCTCGCCATCCTTACTTATTAGTGAATGAGACACAACTATATTAGAATAGCTCTGGGGCGGCCGGTTAGCTCAGGTGGTTGGAGCACAGTGCTCATAACACCAAGGTTGCTGATTTGATCCCCGTGTTGGCCACTGAGCTGTGCCCTCCACAACTAGATTGAAACAATGACTGGACTTGGAGTTGATGGGTCCTGGAAAAACACATGGTTCCCCAATTAAAAAATAAATCAGGCTGGCTGAGTGGCTCAGTCGGTTAAGAGCTCGCTCAAAGGTTTGAGCTCTGAGCAACAGTGGTTCGAGTCTGGCCAGAGCTGAGCTGCCAACAGGTGGCAGGATGGCTCAGCTTAAAAAAAAAAAAAAAAAAGTCAATGATCAATTGTTATATTTATTTAAAAAAAAAAAAAGCTCACGTTAAAAAAAAAAAGTTCCCTGCTTCCAGGANAAAATTTTTTATGGGAATCTAATCTGACATCTTCTTGTTTATTCTTTTAAGAATTATTCTGGTACATGATTTGGAAATGAAGATATATGGAGTAGTTGAAAGGGTTATAAAACTTGAAATCAAAAGACCTGATTTGAGTCTTACTGACTGTAACCTTGGATAAATTGATTTTTAAAAAATACTTAATTTTTCTTACTAATAAAAAGGACAAAATGGACTTGCTCTATTATCTCTCAGAGATGTGATAAAGAAGTGTTTACCTTGGGTAAGACTGTTACCGAGCTTTAATTTTCTAACCTGTAAACTGAGGGAGTCTGTTTTACCTCTAAATTTTTAAATTTTAATTTTCATTGTTTTTGTTGAAAACAACTGACAAGTGTTTCTAGGAATGTTTTCCCCTTTGTAGTGCTCATCATATGAAACATTTTCCCTCCCTTAACCAGGCAGTTGCAGTGGTGCAGAATGGCTGACCTCAGTCTTGCAGATGCATTAACAGAACCACCTCCAGAAATTGAAGGAGAGATTAAACGGGACTTTATTGCCACTCTGGAGGCAGAGGCCTATGATGATGTTGTGGGAGAAACTGTTGGAAAAACAGACTACATTCCTCTCCTGGATGTTGACGAGAATACTGGGAATTCGGAGTCAAAGAAGAAACCATGCCCAGATACTAGCCAGGGTGAAGGTAAGTGACTAAACCAAACTGGGTATATAGATTCAGAAAGTAGATTAGGGATTGTGCTTTGGGTCATAATATTGGAAATCTTGAGGAAACTGAACTGGGTGTTTTAGTATAGGCTAGTAACTTTCTGTTTATCTACATTTCTTTACTCAAAACCAAGGAGGTAGGTTAACATTACTTTTTAGTTGAGTGTGTTCATGAAAGCTGTAGATGACTTTTAACCCTAAGGTTTCTTTTGTAATGTTTCAACTTTAATCTGCCTCTGAATTTCCTAAATTAAACTCTCTGCTGTGCCCTTTCTTTGAAAGTAGGTTTGGAAACTTAGATATAAAATTCTGTGTTGACATCGAGACTTAATTTGGAATGGAATCAGATGCCATTGTCTTTGAAAGTAATCCCAGGTCAGGGTTAAAACATGATTAAACCCTTTAAAAGAGATTTGCTGCTTTTATATCTTGTTGAATCAGAATTGCTACTATTTGAGGATTTTTGCATCTGTGTTCATGTGGGATATTGGTTTTGTTTTCTTGTGATGCTTTAGTCTGATTTTAGAATTGAGGCCATGCTGACATCATAAAATGAGTTGGGAAGTTTTCTAGAATAGTTTGTGAAGAATTAATGTTTTTTATTTAATGTTTGTTTGATAGACTTAATCAATGAAATCATCTGGGCCTAGAGATTTCTTTGTCAGGTTTTTAACTAGGAATTAAATTTCTTTAAGAGATATAGAACTAGTCAGGTTATCTCTTCTCAAGTGAGCTTTGGTAGTTTGTATCTTTCAAGGAATTGCTTGATTTCTTCTCAATTGTTAAATTAATGGAGATAAAGTTGTGATATAACCTTATTCTTTTAATGTCTGTAGGATCTGTTGTCATGTCCCCTCTTTCATTCATTATATTGGTAATTTGTGTCCTCTCTTTCTCTTGATGACTCTGGATAGAGGTTTATCAATTATTGATCTAAAAGATCCATCTTTTGGTTTCATAGATTATTTTTCTGTTTTCAATTTTTGCTTATATCTTTAATATTTCCTTCCTTTTGCTTACTTTGAATTGATTTGCTCTTTTTTCTAGTTTTTTAAACTGGCTGCTTAGATAATTGATTTGAAACATTTCTTTTCTAAAATAAGCACTTAAAAAATTGAGATATAATTGGCACAAAACGTTATATTAGTTTCAGATGTATAGCATAATGATTCAATATTTGTATATATTGCAAAATAATCAGCACAATAAGTCTAGTTAACACCTATCACTATAGTTACAATTTTTTTGCCTTGTGATGAGAACTTTTAAGATTTACCCTCTTAGCTTTCAAATACATGATACAGTATTATTAACTATAGTCACCATGCTCTTTATAGCTGGAAGTTGTACCTTTTGACTACCCTTACCCATTTTGCCCACTCCCCACCTCTGGCAACCACCTGAAATAAACTTTTACTGTTATAAATTTTCCTCTAATCATGGTTTTAGATGTGTTCCGTAGATTTTGATATGCTGTGTTTTTATTTTCATTCAAGTCAATATATATATATTTTTTTAAAGATTTTTATTGGGAAATTGGGGAGATGGGAACAGTGCTGGGGAATTGGGGAAAGGGGAACAGACAAGTTGCTGTCGTTTTGTTCTTCAGTCTAGTTGTGGAGGACGTTGCTTCACTGNAAAAAAAAAAAAAAAAAAGTCAATGATCAATTGTTATATTTATTTAAAAAAAAAAAAAGCTCACGTTAAAAAAAAAAAGTTCCCTGCTTCCAGGATTGCTGCTGCTGACCATGCAATCCTCAGGTCCAGTGGCAGTGATGGTGCCCTGGACTTTTTATGTGGGGGGTTGTTTGAAATGGCCCTGTGTCTTTCAAGCGTTTGATTTGAATCACAGTACTAAACCTGTGATGCTTCATATGGCTTTATTGAATATCAGGTTGACAATTACAGAATGGAAAAGACTTGGGCCTTGCTGTTGGGAAGGGCTCTCCTGGAGTGCTGGTGCTTCACAGAGTTTGGGTGCTGTAGAAATGAATGACCCAGTTCTGTCCTATGTTTCTGACTTTCCTTTTATTGGGTCTTCAAAGTTTGACTGATTTTTATATGCTGTAAGCTAATGCTGTGAAGAGTGACAAAATCCTACTAGTTAGACAGTAGTTGGACCTGTTTTTCATTTTTCTGTTTGTCACAATGGGCAATTCTTTTTGGTTGTTGCAGGTACCCCGTCTTCTAAACCAGCAGTGCTAGCCAATGGTGATCATGGAATAAAAGGAAATGACACTCCAGGTAAGAGGTTCCCCGGATCCCCCTAATGTGTGGGTGAAACGGTCCCAGTAAACACCTGGATAAGCTCCTTTGAGGACCTTAGGTGGAGCAAATGGATTATTTCTAAGGGCATTGTTGTTCCTGTTGGATGTACTTAAACCCAGGGCATCTGCCACATAACATCTCCAACAATGGAAAGAAAAGAGCGAATTTCCTTTGATATTCTTTGAGTGTTTGTTGTAGTTGTACCACAGTAGAGCTGGACCAATCTTAACAATCCACTTACAGAGGCAGAATAATCATCATCAAAATATGTTATATTGGAGGCCTTTGGCCCCCGCAGCTCTTCAGGTGGCTCTCGTCCCTGAGTGCATGCTGCTCAGTGGTAGGAAACCTGTCAGCCACAGATTAAATGTTTGTTCTTTTCACTTTTGCCCTCTGTCTGTTTTTCCTTGATTTTTCCCTTAGCTGTTACTTTTGAAATCTGTCTCTAACTTTAACTTGCAGCCTATTATTAGGGCTTTGATATTGTGTCAGCTGGCACTGAGTTCCCCGTGGGTTCCCGCCTCATAATTAGCACCAACCCCTTACCCCAGTGTATTTGCAGTGAGCCAAATTTTCGAAGCAGTAGCATGGCCCACAGGGATGTCTGGTGTGAATCTTTTTTTTAGGTAGCCGATAGGAGCCTCATGTCGAGTTTTTATAAAGAACAGCACTTGTCTGCCACTGTGATCAGGCTGACACTGTTGAATCGAATGAATGGACTTCTGATGATCAAGCACATTGTTCTCTGCAGCCCAGCGTGTTCTTCTAAACTGGGGCATAACAGCTGATTCACGTGACTGCAGTGGAGGCAAGCACTAGACATGGGCCGAGTCTGTGTTTTCCTTCTTATACACATACCTCAGCTTTGAGAATCCTTTCTTTGAGCCACCACAGGATTTCTGAGTTTCTAAGGCTTCCAGAAAGCTTTGTTAGCAATAGCAGTTATTCCTGGATTTATTCTTTACTCTGTGACCTTTAGAAATGTTGTCTGTATGTTTGTACCTCAGATTTATTGATGACTAGGTTGCATTTGTTGTGACTGTTAGCTTTACACACTGACATTAGCATCTTTATTTGCAACTCATGAGTTAGGAACTCTGTATTTTAATAGCTAGAAACAACCAGAAGTGCCACCGTACCTCCCAGTATTGTGAAACAAACGTTTTGTGTTTTTTTGATAATCTGAGTTGTATGTGGTATTGGCTGTTTCTGTGCCTGCTTCGAAAGCAGAGTCCTCTATGTAATTTGGTTTTAAGAAAACATTTATGGAACTATCCCTATGATTAAAGGAGAGGAAACTTGAACATGAACTTTAAAAACTGAGTAAATGCAGGTTTCTTTAACCAGGAGGCAATGCCAGGGGAAGGAAAGGCTGGGAGGGGGTTGATTTGATTAGCCGTTAAAAGAGTGGATGCTGTTTTCGTCCAGGAAGGAAACAGCCATGAAAACTTAGAGTAGGTTTCTTCTCCAGCAGGATGTCAGGTATGACCAGAAAAGACTCAAACTTTATGTAGCAATTGCTTCCCACTGCTGAACCTTAGTACTGCAGGAAAAAAGAACAGGACAGACATATAGTCTAGGCCCACTATTGTAAGACTTTTAGTTCCCTGGTGGCAAAAAAGGACCCCGCTGGTTATGAACTTCCCAGTGACATTATGAGAGCAGGTCTTCCTGTCCTTGGGCACCTCTCCACCCTTGGGGAAGGCCTGGGAAGATCGTTATATTCCGAATTTGCCATCTTGATTGTATTAAAGCAGATGCTTGACCGAAAACATGCATGTTTCATTGGGGGTGGGAAGGAGTAGGGCGGGACAAAGAGTGCATGTTTTGGGAGCATGTTGTGACTTCATTCTAACCCAGCCATCACTAACTGGAGCATTTAGCTCCGTGCTGTTGGAAAATTCCCGTTTCTGTTTCCTTCAGAATGATATCTCGCCCTAAGAGCAGATCAGCCCCACTGATAGCGTATAAAGGGTTTATGAGCACCTTGCTATGTTGAACTTGCTGTTTACTAATGACCTGTGCTTTTCCGCCCCTTCCTTCCCCTTCCTATTTCTTCCTCCCTTTCTATTTTTCTCCTCCTAGAAGCCTAGAGTGTCTTTCAACACTGGGGCTGCTGCAACACCAGACCAGTGATCTTTCCTAAGCACCGTTACACTTCTAAAACCTTCAGCATTTTGCAGAGCTTTGCTTTTCTTCCCTGGATACGAGATAGAAGAAGCTGAGGGTAGTTCTTCGGGGCGTCTTTCTGCTGATGCCTGAGCAAACCACCTGCTTCCTCTTGTACTCTGCAGGGCTTGATGGAGTCTCCTTTCCCTTTGTGAGCACGAAGTACAAGGAAAAGTCTTTTGAATTTTAGTATCTTTATAAAGGTCGTCTAATGTCTTTTATTTCTTGTTCTCTTTTAAAACTCATTTTATCATTTAATTCGATCTCACATTTTTCTTTTCTTTAAACATTTTTGGTTGGCGTTTTTCATTTGGTTTTCAGTCTCCCACATGAATCAGGATATGGTGACAACAGATGAGAACGTGTGCTTTCATAAAGGGATTGAGTCCACCAGTACTGCAGTGAACCCCTTTCCTCTCCCTACCCTCTCCCTCTGTGAGCTTGCTTTTAGGGAAGGGTAATCTTTTAGGCTACCTATGTTTCTCTCCACCTTAGTAAAATCTGAGCAATGATCGCTATTTTAATTTAAAGTTTTCTAATTTAAAGTAGCTCTGATAAAACTTTGAAAAGTATTTCCTCAAACTAAGTCATTCTCTGTTAACTACAAGTTGGGCTGAAATAGTTTCTTATGAAATTATTATCTATTTTGTCTAGGACTTAGATTCTCCTGAAAATTTAACTACCTTATTATTGTGTATGGAATTTTATAACCAAAATTATTCTTAAATGATCATGAACTGGCAAAATAAAAATTGAGAAGTTAAATGGAATCCAGTATTGTTAGAATACTGGAATGTTGATACAGATAGAAAATAACTTTTTGTGTAACAACACGAGAATGAAACTGAGCGGCAACATATTGAAGGATAAGAATTTATTAGGTTTCTAATGAAATGATCATCTGATTGGACTCCATCTCTGTTCAGGATTAGTATCCCTGTGAACTCTGGAGGTGCCTTTATACGGCATGCCAGGGGGATAGTGGGTCACCCATGAAGACCTATGTGTCCAGTTCTTCACCACGAACACTAGCATCTATATTCACACATTGAGGATTGTTTCAATGGGACTTTCTTATTTTCATTCCTTATTTTTCCAAACTAATAGCTAAAAAATCTGGAGCCATCTGGGATAAGTACTGTGAAACTTTTCAAATGATAAGCTGTGATTGGATTTCTAGAGATAAAATATAAAACATGGGCCATGGTTTGAAATCTTTGAGGAGCTCAGGTTTAAGATCTGGAATGTCAAATACTCTCCTAAATTTTCTTTCCTCTTACTGACTATGCAGGTTTTTATAATCGCTAAGCTACTGATTGTTTCAGATTAAAATAAATGGCGCCATATTCTAAGGAAGAGTTGGAGATGTACATTGTTTTAGATCTGGTACAGAACTGCTTTTGGGATGCTAAAATCAGAATATTATGAAAGTTTAAACTGAGTCCCTGCGTGACTTCTGGAATGTAGGAAGCATTCCCTCTTCTTGTCAGGAGAATCTGGTCACGTGGGTTGGCTTCTCTGCCAAGAATTCCCTATATGGGTCTGGAGAGAAGACACTTAAGGAAGGCACATTTCAGAGGGAGGAGCTTTATGCTTACGTTCTGAGCAGTTGATCAAATATGGAAACAGTTATCATAGGAGACCACGCCACCAAATGTAACACAGCTCTTTACCTTTGGTGTGTGGCTGTTTAATACATTTTCTGGTGCCTTTTTTTGTTTTTTGTTTTTTATTCTTTTTGGTCAGGGAACTTTTCACGACTGTAGTGCTAGCTTTTTAAAATCATGTTTGACATCTATCACTTCTAACCAGTCTCTACAGCTTGTCTAGGTGACTGGTGGGTGGAGGAGCCTGGGTATGACTCTGCTGTTTTGTGGTCAAAGGCACATGCTCACACTGCATTATTGACATTGATTTATTCCACTTTCATTTTCATTTTGTTATGTTTTTGTTTGACGTTTGTTTTTTCCAAATATATATTTTTTAATTTATGAAATTGAAATTTTCTACTAACAGCCAGCTAAAATTTGGTATACATTGTTAGCTCACTCTGTTTCACTTGGATGTTTCATTTTGAAAGAAATTTAATGTTTCACACGTAGCTTCCTATGAAGGAGCCAGTCCTATAATGAAATGTTGTGTTGCCATGATGGTCACACCTGAGTGGCCCAGTATCTCACTGGTGATATGTCAACACTGGTCAGGGTTGCTCTGTTGAAATGTGATGTTTCTTTTATGTGATCTCAATTTCTCAATCTCTCTCTCTCTGTCTCTCTCTCAGCCCAATGTTGAAGATGTAGAACTTTGTTTTTAAATATTTTTATAACTTTGTTCATGCACCTAAGTTTGTATTTTTTGTGATTTTAGACTTCAGCCGTTTGTATATTGGGACATTTTGATGTGATCATTGTGCTTACTAAAATCACACTAATAAACATCTTACATTAACATCTTATGGACTGGATTTTGGTTGGGGTCTTTAATTATTGAAGTATAATGTGACTAAGATGTGAGTTTGGTAAATAAAGATGCTTGAGGCATGAATTCTCAGTCTAACAAAGCTGCTAATCCTATCCCGTAATTCATAATTGTGTGGGCTTTTTACTTTTTGCCAGGCAATTTCACTTACGTTGTTGTTTTTGATTCTCAGAGTAACTCTTTTATCTAGAATCTATAAGAGTCAAGGAGCCCAAATGACTATTTGATATTTTATAACATCTGGCGAGAAAGACAGTTGGCAGAGTGGCAATGTGCAGTTATTCCAAAAGACAGTTTCATGGCATATCAATTATTGTCAGATACCTTCTAATACTACATTTATGTTTAGTGTAGTCCAATTTAAATTCACGTTCACAGTCTTCCTGAAACGTCTTTTGAATTATTAAATAAAACCATTACACTCAGTAGCATTTTCATTTTGATGAATGTGAAATGAAGCCTGGTTACAGTTGGATTCTTCTCCTTTGTTGACCTGATAACATGGTGGATGGAGCTAGGAGGCGAGAGAGGGTTCTGGACAGACAGACAGGGCTGGGCAGACAGGCCCAGGTTGTTATTTTCATTCTAAGTCATGTGTCAAACTGGATTATCCCCCATTTTATATTGGTGCTGTTTCCATTACAGTGAAGGCTTACCAAGACTTAACCACAAATTATTTGTGGAATAAACTTCTTTGCTACCATGGAGGCAAATGACTGTTATTTTCACTGTTTGGGGCTAGTTACGCAGCACACTAAGCACTCCGCAAATGGCAGTGTTACTGGTAGTTTCCATTGTAATCAGAGTAGGCGGTTTATTATTGTGATAACTGTTCTGGATATCACGTGGTATCAATCCCTCAGGTCCCACCAGCAGTGAAACAGTAAACTGCTTTGTTAGAGCATCCTGACACAGGAGATATCTATCCTAGGTATGTCAGACTGTCTCTTGTATCATCAGATAAAATGCGTTAGACTTAACATTAGAAAATTTAAGGCACCGAAACTGTGAAATCTTAACAGAAAATAAATCTATAATGTTAGAGTCTGAGCAGCTATTACAACCAACCCACAAGTTGGCATTATTGCCATCAGTGAAGTCCAGCTGCAGGCCATCTGTGTTGCTGGATGTGCACATGGCGGGACATCCTTTTCCTTGCCTCCTCCCCAAACCCTAGAAACAAAGCTTTCGGGTTTTTTTTCACTTGCCAGCTATGAGCTGAGTGTTGGAAACACATCAGTAAAATACAACCTGTTATGTCTCTTAAAGTTTTTTTGGTTCGTGATTTTCTGGTCAAAATGTTGAACTTCTCAGAAAAATACACATGTACCGATTAATACAACAGGTTACATTTTTAGGACTCCCTTAAACCAGCACATGGACTGAGCTTAAGAACCTTTATCTAAGCAAAACATTTAATTGTACTGTGAGCCATTTGATTTCAGTTTCTATTGGAATTTTGTATTGAATAAGACAAAATAGCCTCTTTCTGAACTTTGAGTGAGTTCATGATTCTGATATAATTTTTAAATCATAACTTTATGTGATTGCTTCTCTTTGTGGAATGAAACTCTACACTATGCCAAAAGCATATGTAGATATAAAATATTTTCTTTTTTCTTTATTTGTAATTCCATAAATAATATATGAATACATTCTCCTTTCTAAGAAAAACCAAAGCATATAGATACAGCCACACTCTTATCAGAGACCAGAGGAGTTTTGCTTATAAAACTATTAACATTCACACACAGCTACTGTTAATTGATCCGGTATTTTTGCCTGAATCTAGACTTGAACAGATCGTTCTATCTAATACAGTCATTAATAATGATAACTGTAATTTGTATAAAACATTAGAGTTTTGTGAAGCTCTTTTGAATGTGTAACAGCATATCCATTTTCTACCTGAAGAAGTTAAAGTGAGGTTAATGATAGAGCTCAAACTTGAACCTAGTCTGATAAGAAGTCCTGTACCCTTTCTACCACAATATGTCATATCCAGTGGATCTTCTTAAGTGCTAAGTAAGCATCAGAAAGGCCTTTCAGTTGGAAGGAATGGACTTTTAAAGGCCTGGTTTGTTTTTGGTTTTGTTTTTTTTAAATTTAAAAAAAATATATTTTATTGGGGAATTGGGGGAGGGGAACAGCCAAGTTGTTGTCCTTCAATCTTAGTTGTGGAGGGCGCAGCTAGCTCAGCTCCAAGTCCAGTCTTCATCTGGCCAATCAGCTCAAGGCGCTGTGTTCAATTAGTTGAGGGTAGGCATAGCCCACCATCTCAAACAGGCAACCTTGTTAGGAGCACGTGCTCTCACCAGCTGAGCCATCCTGCCACCTGTTGGCAGCTCAGCAGCATCTCAGCTCTGGCGCAACTTACTGGCTTATGTGGGATTCGAACCAGAGACCCTGTTGCTCAGAGCTCACACTCTTGAGCAAGCTCTTAACCAACTGAGCCTAAAGGCCTTAAGGCCTTTCTTAGGCACTACTTTCTGGAAGAAAATTCAGACTGAGGCAAGGGCTTTGCATGTAGGTGGCTTATTTTTAGCAGAATGGGAGAAGAAAAAGTGAAATTGGGAAGAGGAAAAGCCAATACAATGAGGTATTACTAACTTAGCACTGCTGTGGACAAAGGGGGCTTAATCCTGTTGGGATTTTTTTGAGGAACTGTGTCTCAGGATTTTTTACCTGAGTTCTAGAACTGGGTGGCATTTAGTCATTATTTGCCATGTGAACCCCTGTACTTCTGGGTCTGCACTTGTGCAGTTCCAGACTACAGATGTCTTGTCTCTGGCATCAGAGGTAATGTGGGGCAGAAAAATAAAGTACCATATTTTGCTGTGTGTAATGTGCACTTTTTTGCCCAAATTTGTGAGGGAAAAATAAGGACGCACATTTATACATGGGTAGTACTAATTCTGTATCTATATAAGTGTTTTTAATTCTTTTATTTATGCTTATGAGTTAAAAGTGTAACTCTAGAAATCAATAATGATATCTGTATGCAAAATAATACCCTGGAATACAACCATTGGTTTTGCTGAGTTTACGATGAACTTGCAATGATGAAGAGCTCTTGGCTTTATATGATGCGTAAGTATCGTAAGTTCGTTACTGGTACATAAATTTTTTTGTACCTTGTATCTGTTCTTGTGTTTTGTAATGATTTGTTACATAAAATTTCTTGTACCATAATATGTTAAAAAATAAATCCTAAAATTCCTTTATAATACAAAAAACAAGTACCTAAATGTAAGCAAATAAAAATTTGAATTAAAAAATTAAAATGAGAGGTTTTCCCCCCCCTGAAAGTTTGGGCCAAAAATGTGGGTGCACATTATACACGGCAAAATACAGTACTTCAAATCACACCTATGTACAGCTGCATGCTGCAGCTATAGCAGGAGTACATGATGGACTTTAAAGGAGGATTGGGCACAAGGGTGTCCAGTAAACTGAGAGGTTAATTCAACAAAAGAGTTGCCTGCTTACGTGTTGTTATAAAGAATAAAATCCTTGAGTTCTATACAGGGAAATTTGAAGGAGCTCCATTTATCATGGAACTAATATTCAGGCCTAATTGTTAGAAACTGTAGAACTGCCCAGAAAAATTAGTTTTGGAATTTCCTATCCTAATGTTTTCTTCTTGAATAAGTTTCAGTAGTTCTTTCTTTTTAGGAATTTGTCCATTTCATCTAGGTTATATAATTTGTTGACATACTGCTGCTGTTCTTAGTATTCCCTTAAAAACCTTTTTATTTCTGTAAGATTGGTAGTGATGTCTCCTCTTTCATTCCTGAATTTAGTAATTTGAGTCATCTCTTTTTCTTGATCAGTCTAGTTAAAATTTGTCATTTTTGTTGATCTTTGCAAAGAATTAACTTTTTTTTTTTAAGTTTTCTCTATTTTACTTATTTTATTCTAATCTGCATTATTTCCTTCCATCTGCTTCCTTTGGGTTTAGTTTGTTCTTTTTCTAGTTTCTTAAGGTGGAAAGTTATGTTATTAATTTGTGACACCTCCCCCTTTTCCTGTAGGTTTTTTTTGGCTATAAATTTCCCTCTAAGCACTGCGTTAGCTGTGTCTCATAAGTTTTGGTGTGTTGTGTTTTCATTTTCATTCATCTCAAAGTATTTTCTAATTTCTTCTGTGATTTCTTTGACCTATTGTTTAGTTTAGGAGTATGTTGTTAATGTTCATATATTTTGAACTTCCCAAACTACTTTCTGTTGTCATTTTCTGTATTAATTTGATTGTGGTTGGAGATCATACTTTGTATGATTTCAGTCCTTTTAAATATATTCAGGCTTGTTTTAGGAACTAGCATATGGCCTATCTTGGAGAATGTTTCATGTGTACTTGAGAAAAATGTGTTCTGGAGTGTTCTTTAAAATGTCTGTTAGGTCTATTTGGTTTGTAGTGTTGTTTAGGTTTTCTATTCCTTGTGGGTATTCTATCTAGTTGTGTTGATTATTGAAAGTGGGGTATTGAAGTCTCCAACAATCATTGTTGAATTATCTGTTTTTGCTTCATATATTTTAGGGCTCTCATCCTAATGTTTTAAAGGGTAAATTTGAATAATTAACTTTTATATGCTTTTTACATTGTTCAAGGATTAATTCCTTGAGAAAAATTCTGGGGTGTGGATAAGAAGATGTATACAAATGATTACCACAACTGTGAGCCTCCAAAAAACCAGTGAAATGTCAGTTACTGACTGATAGGAAGATTTAAAGTGCCTTTTCAAGAGATTTTCTTTTTCTCAAAATCCCAACCACTTTTTTTGTAGAAATAGAAAAATCTATCCTAAAATTCATGTAGAATCTCAAAGGATCCCAAATAACAAAAGACATCTTAAAAAAGAATAAAGTTGGAAGTCTCACATTTCCTGATTTCAAAACTTACTACAGTGTTACAGTAATCAAAACAGTGTGGCCCTGACATAAAGATAGACATATAGACCCAGGAATAGAACAGAGAGCCTAGAAATGAACCCTTGCATATATGGTTAAATGATTTTACAAATGGTGTTAGGAAAACTGGATATTCACATGCAAAAGAATGAGTACTTACTTTATACCTTACTCAAGAATTATCTCAAAATGGATCAAAAACCTAAATGTAAGAGCTAAAACTATAAAACTCTTAGAGGAAAATGTGGAGCATAAGCTTCATGATACTGGATCTGGCAGTGATTTCTTGGATATGTCACCAAAAGCACAGGAAACAAAAGTAAAAATAGAAAGATTGGACTACATGAAAATTAAAAACTTTTGTGCATCAAGGACACTGTCAATAGAGCAAAAAAGGCAGTCCACGAAGTCAGAGGAAATATTTGCAAATCATACATCTGATAAGGAATTAGTATCCAGAATGTATAGAGCACTCCTACAACTCAACAACATAAAAACAACTTAATGAAAAAAAGAGCAAGGGACTTGCTTGAATAGAGTTCTCCAAGGGAGATACACAAATAATCAATAAGCACATGAAAAGAAGCTTAACAACACTCATTATTAGGAAAATGCAAATAAAAATCACAATGAGATACCATCTCACACCCATTAAGATGGCTATCATTAAAGAACAAAGAAACAAACAAACAGAAAATAAGTGTTGGTGAGGATGTGAAATGGTGCAACTGTTATGAGAACCAGTATGGCAATTCCACAGAAAGTTAAAACAAGAATTACTGTATGATCTAGCACTCCCACTTCTGGGTATAGGCCCAAAAGAATTTAAACCAGGGACTCAAATATATTTGTACACCCATGTTTACAGCAGCATTATTTACAATAGCCAAAAGGTGGAAGCAACCCAGGTGCCCATTGACGATGGATGGATAAACAAAATGTGGTATATACAGACCATGGAGTGATATTCAGCCTAAGAAAGGAGGGAAATTCTAACACACTGCAGCATGGATGAACCTTAAAGACATTATTATACTAAGTGAAATAAAAGAACAATACTGATTCGACTTATATGAGGTACTGTGTATAAGTAGTCAGATTCATAGAGAAAATAGAATGGTGGTTGCCAAGAGTTGGGAGTTGGGGTGAATGGGGAACTCTTTCTTCAGTGGGGACAGAGTTTCAGTTTTGCAAGATGAAAAATGTTCTGGAGATGTTTGGCAGTGATGTTTGCGTAGCCGTGTGAATGTACTTAATGCCACTGAACTGTACACTTAAACATGATAAAAAAAAATAAAGCCAGCTTATTTTAAAAACAGTGATTTTCAGGTTGGTTGGTTAGCTCGGTTGGTTAGAGTGCTGTGCTCATAACACCAAAGTTGCTGGTTCGATTCCCATATGGGCCACTGAGATACGCCTTCCACAGCTAGATTGAAACAACTACTTGAGAGGTCCTGGAAAAACACACTGTCCGCCAATTAAAAAAAAAGATGATTTTCACATTAACCATGTGTACACACAGACTTCTTCAGAATTAAAGTAATGCTTTATATGTTGGCAGTCTTGTGGGTTCTAGTTTGTCCATTTGCATAGAGAAATGCACGAATATTTAAGCATTATGTAAATGCTAAACAGTTATAAGGAACATTTTGTAAGAACACATGTAATATTGGTTAAATTCCATGAGGAGGTTGGATGAAAACTAAGGAAATTTGAAATTAGACCGAAAAGTGCACATTTGGATGTAGAGTTGACTCACATTTGAGGTGTCCTAAACTATCTCCCCGATATATCTTCTCATCTCCCCCCTCACCAACCAAAACAAAACAAAAAACAAAATCTGCTTCTCCATCTCATTAAATGGAGGTAGAACGTTTGGCTTCCCCAGCCTCTCTCACTCACACACCACATTTAATTTGTCCGAAAAATAGATCTAGAACCTGACTAGTTCTTACCACTCGCACTGCTCTGTCCCTGGCTAGACACGGCCTGTCACCTTGATTATTGTGATAACCTTCCAAATTCGTCTCCTTCCTTCCATTTCTTTGCTCCTTCCAGAATATTCTCAAAAGCTCCTGGAGTGGTCCTGTACATAGATCAGATCACTCTTTTGCTCCAAGCCCCCCAGTGGTTTCCCATCTCAAAGTAAAAGCCAGAATCCTTCCCAGACACCACGAGGCCGTGTGATGCCTCTGTCGTCTCTGACCGTATCTTCTCCTAATTCTCCCCTTGGCTGACTTTGCTTCTCTGGTGTTCTTGCTGTTCCTGAACAAGCCGGGTGGGCCCCTGCCTGGGCTCCTGCCTGGGCTTCGACACTAGCTGTTTTCTCTGGAATGCTCTTTCCTCAGATATACTCCTCGTTCACTCTCTCCCTTCTTGGTGAGGACTTCTCTACTGTATCTATATAAAATTGCACCCCTTCCGTTTTCCTCCTACTTCTGTGCTTTAATTTTCTCCATGGCACTTGTCACCTTATAATCTTGTTTATTGTCTGACTTTCCCTACTAGATGGTAAATACTATGAGAAGGACAGGGTGTTCATTTTGGTCACTGCAGTGGCCTCACACCTAGAACAGTGTCTGGCATGTGGTACGTGCTCAGTAAAACCCAAAAAGCTCTGCAGGGAAGAAATGTGGTTCTGAGCAAGGAGTCTGTCCTGAGTGGGCAGTGATGTCTGTGCTTCGATGGGAAGGTGGAAAGGAAGGTAAGTAGGCACAGAGCTGGAGGCTGGCGGATGCGCTGGGAGATGCTGACAGAAGCAGCTCTGCAGAGGCAGCACCTTCCCTGTGACAGGAGGGATTTCTGCCATTGCATATTTCTGCTCATTCTGAAGCCCATCAGGACTTGTGCCCATAGGTCCCGGGCTGTGCTTCTGTAGCATGTAAGAGATGTGGCAGGCAGCTTCGAATTGACCCACGGTGCATGCATACCTCCCCTCCCCCTTCCGTGGCAAAGCCTGAGGTGTGCCATTTAGCCCATTTGCTCTGGGGACAGAGCCCAGTCGCCAACAGTGTTAACTTGACAGTGAGTTTCCATTTCCCTCTTTACCCCTGTTTTCATGGCTGAAGCATTGTCACCGAGATTGAAAAAAATTATTTTAAAATAATAAAGCCTTGTCCTATGATCTTTCTGTGCTATTGAAAAAATTACAAACTTTTATCTAGAACATATGGCTGTGGTGTTTAGTGTTGAAAAGAGCAACGTGCCCCTGCCATTTTGTGTATGGACGGAAAGATTTTGACTTAAATTTTTGTACATGGGGAAGTTGCATAAGCAGTTTGAGTACGCTTCTTTCCTTTCTCTTCCTTTCCTTTCTGTGAATAGGTGTTTCTTTCTGTTTGATTCAGGCGTTGTGTGGGAAAAGCAAGTTAGCAAGGCCAGATACAATTGCAGTGAGTTTTGCCAGGCATTGGCATGTGTCTTTCTAGAAATAAATTCCCCTTAGTGATGTGTTTAAATTCGAGAAAACTGTGTGAAGAGCAGGCCTGGATCTACTGCCTGCCAGCTTTGGTTTTGTAGGCAAGTTATTTGCCCTCTTTGAGCCCAAGGTTCCTTCTCTATTAAAGGTGAATTAGGAACAAAAGAATCGTTTGGGTTAAGGGGAAGAAAATAATTTTAGTGCTTTGTAACCTGGATGAAGGGGTTAATATATGTAAGATGATATTAGGATGATGATTAATGTCTGCATAGAAAGACCTCACAGTAAATACTTTTGCCAATAAATCATTCTTTGTTTGGCCAGCAGCCCTTTTCCTGTTTCAGTGATTGTATAACAGTATTTTAATTGGATGTAACTAGAACATGTCTGCAGTCCATTGTGTCTTTGGAGATGCTCTATTTCCAGAAGACAAAACTGAAGGTGAAGCTTTAAAAGAACTCCAGGCAAACTGAAGGAAGAGCTTTTATTTTGTTAATTGTGAGGAAATTAATTTAGGACTTTGTCACTGCAAAAACCTGGCACGGCTGGCTCTCCAGTAGGTTTTCAGCAATTGAAAATGCCATGAGAAGATGCAAAGCCATGTAAATTTAAGCATTGACATTAGACTGCTTAGAGGTCTTCATTGAAGAGTTCTGCTTTCTGGTTACTAAAAGCTGGTATTTTTGGTCTTCAGTTTCTCTGTGTAAAGCAGGGGTATTCTGCTGTTGGTGCTGCTGCTGCTGTTCCTGGTGCTGAGCAGCAGAAATACAGCCTGTTCTCTCATGCACATGATAGCTTTTTAATTAGAGATTAACATGTGCCTTCTGATTTATTTTCTTTGGTTTAAACATCTCTTGTTCTCTCTCCTGCTCCCCGCCCCGCCCCCCCCTTTTCCTTTATGTGAATTTAAGCCATTGCACTGTTTTTATTCTTAGTGTCTGTATTAGTCAAAGTCTAGTCAGGAGACAGAAACCACATGGCAATTTGAACAGGAAATTAACTGAGGGGGAAAGAGAACTCTGAAGTATCCAGGAGTGACAGATACGGGGAGCATTTACCACCCCTAAGACTCAGGTAGAGCACAGCCGGAGAGAAAAATTTGGAAGAGTGCCCTTCTCCCCCAAAGCTAGCTTCTTATCTTGGGTGTCTCCTCGGATGCTGAAGACTTTTGCTGAGGTGCTGCTGTAGGCCAAGGTTGGCAGACAGGAGGCTGTAAACGGAGGTGCGGCTGAATCACCGGGAAGCCAGCTTGGGGCACGGGCGGAACTCCTGGGAAGGTGCCCCTAGAGTGCTCACTAAAACATGTTGGGGTTCTGCACACAAACAGAGCACCATGGGAGCAAGAAGAGGGGAAAGTACACAGGAAGCAGGAAGAGAAGCCCTTCCTCCAGCACGCATGCCAGCTGACAAAGGAGAACCGTGTGTAGGGTCCAGCTCCATCACCGCAAGCAAAGCAGCGAAGGGGAATGTGGGGCTGAGAGGCAATAACCCTTTGGCTACTGTTCCCAAGAGACTGATTGTGAAGTTAACCTTTGACAACTTGTGGTAGTGAGAAGAGAAGAAAATGGTAAAATATGCAAGTAAACAAAAACATATCGAAGAGAAAGTAGAGCCATCACAGTTCTCATTTCTGTAATTAGCCAGAGGCCGTAGTTGATATCCAGGACTTCTTTCTTCAGCTACCCATTTGAGATTTCCTTTGCCCTCAGCCGGAACCTCAGCTGGTTGAAGTTCTTTACCTGGTAAAATGACCCAGACTTTCAAAGTTTCGTTTTCTCAGTAGTCTGGTCTTTTTTGGGTAGTTCTAGTTTTCCATTAGCCTTCATTATTTATGTGGAAGTATTAAGAGGCATCTCAGAGAATCCCCTGGTTCCAGACATAGCTCTCCTTGCTTTCATTGCGTAGCAGCAGCCCATTTTCCCTTTGATAATCAGGTCCTATCATTCTAGCCAGTAGAGTAACCCCCTTTTCTGCCTATTGGTTTAGCTGAACCATTGTTGTGTATGCTGGTAGATACAGTCCCTCCTTGGGGATTAAGACCTTCAAACTGGCAGAACTGAAAGTGGTCAGGAGTGGAAACAAAAATTCTATGAGTAGGTTATTGAGTATAGAAGTGATTCCCTTTGATTCCCAGATGCACATATTCTGGCTGTGGGGGCAGCAGCGCCTTGTAAGGGTCTCTCATTCAAAGTGTTACCCAATTCTTTTACGATGTTTCTTCCAACTGAAAAGGTAACTGAGTCTTCAGTAAGTGATTTCATCTTTTAATTAGGTCAGCAGTTCTGGGAGATGGTGTGTGATAATACCTGTTAATTCCATGAGCATGAGCCCATTTTTTCACTTTGCTGTGAAATGACTTTCTTGATCAGAAGCAATGCTGTGAGGAGTGTCAAGATGGTGGATCAGGCATTTTGTGAGACCTTGGGTGGTGGTGCTGACAAGCATTATAGGCAGAGAAGGCAAATCTATATCTAGAATACATGTTTATTCCATTGAGGACTATCTCTGCTCCTCCCCAACAGGCCCCCCTCCCCCCATGATGGAATCAGTGTAATCAGTTGCCACTGGGAGGGTAATTAGTCTTCCTGGGAATGGCGCCATATTGGGGGGCTCAGTATTGGTCTCTGTGCTATAGGCAGATTAGACACTGGGCAGTAGCTTTAGCCAACTCAGCCTTGTTTAGGGCAAGTCCATGTCGCTGAGCCCATGCATAGCCTCCATCCCTGCCGCCATGCCACTTTTTCATGGGTTCATTGAGGAAACACTCTGGTGGCTGGGGAAAGAGGCTGATGTCCACAGATATGTCATTTTTTTTGGACCTGGTTATTAAGAGCTTCATCTACAGTGACTGCCCTTTAATCATTATTCACATGGGACACAAATATCTTAGTCTGTGCCCATTGTGAGACTTTTATCCACATATATTTCCCCCAAATTTCCTTGTCAGCATTTCTGCCCAACTCCCTAACCAACCAGTGAAATACTTAATAATTGTTCATAATCAGAGCAAATCTGTGCTGTATCTCCAGACAGAGGGGACGACCAAAGGTACTACTCGAAGTTGTACCCACTAAGACAATTATCCTTCACTGTTGTCCTTCAGGGTTACTTTTTTTTTTTTTAAATTGGGGAACAGTGTATTTTTCCAGGACCCATCAGCTCCAAGTCAAGTAGTTGTTTCAATCTAGTTGTGGAGGGCGCATCTCGGTGGCCCATGTAGGGATTGAACCTGCAACCTTGGTGTTATGAGCACTGTGCTGTAGCTAGCTGAGCTAACCGGCTACCCCAGGGTTACTTTTAATTGCTACATCTGTACCAGCATATTTGCAGACCGTGTAAACCAGACTTGGCTTTTTTCTTCCTCGTTCAGCGGGTCACATGGAACTCCCAAGGCCATTGGCATGGGTTGAGGAGAGGAGGCAATGCAGCAGGAGTCAGTGCTGAAGGAGCCTGAGCCACCTGCTCATGTAACCTGCTCATGTCTTTGGACCTGCTTGAATCTGGTCTCTTACGCCTCATTTCCACGTGATGACAGATTGGTGCTGTGTATGCCCAGCTAGGTGGGTTAGACAACATGCAGTTCATGATGAGACGCTCAGGCCACATGGTTACATTATGCTCATGTTTAGGCGTTTAGCCTCTACCAATGCCCATTAACAAGCCTGAAGGTATTCCTCAAAAGGTGAGTAGTTGTCTGCAGAAGAGACTACAGGTTTTCTCCAAAATTCTGGAAGTTTGGGCTGTCATTCTCTTATTCTTGCTGGCTTGAGGCCCCACTCAGCATCCCTGTGTCCCATAGACGCTTCAGGTATTGTTGGATCTGCTGGATCATATGGCCCAAATGACAAAGCAGCTTGAACTGTGATGTGAACTTGCTGCAGAGCCTTCTCTGGCTCTGGTTCCCACTCCATCAGCCTTATAGGTGACTTTGTAGACGGGTTAAAGAAGTCCATGCAAAAGGGGCATATATTACCTACAAAGTCCAAAAGGGCCTACTAAGCATTGTACCTCTTTTTCATTGTTGATGATGTGACTTGTAATAACTTATTAACCTTGGAAGAGAAATCTTGACTTGCTTTGGGCCACTGGTTCCAAACCCTTAGTTGATATGAAGGGCCCTTGACTTTTTGTGGTTTAACTCCTACCCTCTTATTAAAGTATCTGTGTGCAAATTGCTATTTTTTACTCATCAAACCCAGTTAGCATAAAGTCAGTATAGTGGGCTAGTGGGATATTTTTTGGAATGTCACGATGTTCTAAGTTTGAGCTTTATCATGGTAGAGTTGATGGAGCCCTGAGGCAAGACTCATAGGCATGTTAAAAAAAGGCAGGTAAAAGCAAAGTGCTTCTGGTGGTCCTTGCAATTTGGTATGGAAAAAAGACATTAGCTAGGTCAATAGCAGTATACGGAGTGCAATAAAGATGCCACATCTGGGGCATCAGCTGCCAGGTGGAATAATCTCCTAAGTTACGATAGTTCAAAGCCATTCGCCAACGTCCATCTGACTTCTGCACAGGCCAAATGGGATGTGATAGGTATCCCTGCCTCTGTTTCTTCCAGGGCTTTGATAATGGCATTGATCTGTTTAATTCTTCTAGGGGTGTGGTATTGCTTTTGGTTTAATACCTGGTAGGGAGGGGAAGTTCTAAGGGATTCCCACTCAACCCTTCCTGTTATAATGACGCTTGCCAATTGGGGCAGCTACCTGGTAGTGGAGAGCCAGGTGGGAGTTCGGCTAATCGCCAGGTATGTCTGTCCGTTCCCAATTCATCCAGGAACTAAGGCAATAACCACAAAATAGGTCCATGGAAAAACTGAGTCCCCTGTGAGTTGGACTTCAGCCAAGCACTCCATCTATTACCTGACTACCATAAGCCCCCACTTTGACTAGTAAGCCACAGTGGCATTTGGGGTCCCCAGGAATTAGGATCCCCAAAAAGTCTGGGTATTTCCTTTCCTCCAATCTGTAGTCACTCTAGCAGATGGCCTTTGGGGAAACTTGGAGTTGGATTCACAGTGTGGGAGTTGGATTCACAGTGTGTACTTGTGGAAGCAATGCAGGATCCTTCCTGAACAGGTTCTGGGTTTGTGAATTGAGTTGGGTCTGGAAACTGGATGCTAGGCTACGACTTCTCAAGGACAGTTTCTACTACCAGAAGTGGCGTTTTTTCCTGTTATGTGAATCAAACCATGTTTTTAGTAGGCTGCCTGTGGAACACTGTAGTACCGCAAAAGAGCCTGGTGGGCCGAGGCGTTCTGATTCCTGACACAACAACCCCGTTGCCTTCTATGGTAGATGTACCCACCTTGTCTTTGATGAGTAAGTGCTTCCACTTGGCCTCTGCTATTCCAGGATTCCATCATCCCTACTGAAATCAGGGAACTCACTTCAGTGATGACATCCCCCATGGTCATGGGGGTTGTCACAGAGACTCTGTGGCCTGCAAAGCATGAAATATTTACACCTGGCCCTTTACAGATAAAGTTTGCCAGCCCAGGTCTAGGGGGACAGTTATATACTGCAAAGGAGAACAAGCACAGAGCTTTTCAAGGGCGTAAGTGCTCTCCCACTAATGTGTTTCTCAATGCCTTAGTTAAAGGAGTGTCTTCTGGGTTTTCTTGTGCAATGTAGGTCACACATGAAAAATCTATTCCAACGTTTCTGTCTCCTTAAGCCTTTGAGTCTCCTTTATGCCTTGCCAGCGAAGCCTTGGCACCTCTACCTCATTAAACGGAGGTCACTGTTAGAGTCCAAATTTCAGTCAACCAACTCAGTGGGCTGTTAGAGCCACTTCCAGCTGCAGATGCCAACACATTAAATATGGAAGCTGTAGTAAGTGAGCCTGTATCAATAAATTACACCCAATATAGAATTATATTCTACGCTCCTTGGTTGAACATCCTTAGAATCTAATTCTACATGTATTACCCAGCTTCTGCCAATTTTTTATTACTAGAGTATTGCAGTTTTTTTGGTGTGCAAGCTTTCTTCAGGATCATAGTATGTACCTGTCCCCCTAGACCTGGGCTAGCAAACATGTATCAGTAAAGGACAAGATATAAATAAGCTTGGCAGGGCATAGATCTCTGTCACAAATAACCCTTGAACAACATGGGTTTCTACTGTGCAGGTCCACTTATACACAGATTATTGTCAATAAATACTGTAAAAGTATTTTCCATATGATTTTCTTAATAACACTTTCTCTTTTCCAGCTTACTTTATTGTAAGAATACAGTATAGAGTACGTAACATACAAAATGTGTGTTAATTGACTCTTTATGTTATTGGTAAGACATCTGGTCAACAGTAGGCTATTAGTAGTTAAGTTTTGGGGGGCTCAAAAGTTATACATAGATTGCTGACCGAGTGGGGGGTTGGTGCCCCTAACCCCCCGTGTTGTTCAAGGGTCAGCTGTACTCAACTCTGCCATTGTAGCACAAAAGCAGCCATAGACAATACATAGACAAATGAACATGGCTGTGTTCCAATAAAACTTTATAGACACAAATGTAAATTTCACATAATTTCCAAATGTCACAAAATAACCTTTTATTTTTTAAACCATTTAAAAATGTAAAAATCCTGTAAACTTTGGGTGATAATGATGTGTCAAATTAGGTTCATCGATTGTAACAAATGTGCCATTCTGGTTAGGGATGTTTATGATGGGAGGAGAGGCTGTGGGAGACAGGGGGTTTATAGGAAATTTCTGTACTTTCTGTTCAGTTTTGCTACGAACCTAAAACTACTCTAAAAATTCAATTCTGATTTTTAAAATTGTAAATATCAGGGCTGGCCGAGTGGCGCGTTGGTTAAGAGCTGGCTTGGGACGCCAGAGGGCCCCAGTTCGGATCCCACATATGAGGGCTAGTGACACTGCCCTCTTCAGCTAAGATGCTGAACAACAGCTCAACCTGGAGCTGGGCTACTGTGAGTCACCGGCGTTGGTGATGGCATAGGCTACAGCCCCTGCTGCAGTGGGTTGCCATGGGCTACCGTGTGTAGCCAGCAGCCAGCGTGAGCAGCCAGCAGCCACAGTGAGCGGCCGTCCAGAAGCCGGCGACTGGTCTGCCTCGCCCGGGAAAAGCGCAATGATGGTGCCAACTTGGGCCAGTGAAGCAACGTCCTCCACAACTAGACTGAAGAACGAAAGGACAGCAACTTGTCTGTTACCCTTCCCCCGATTCCCCAGCGCTGTTCCCCTCCCCCAATTCCCCAATAAAAATCTTAAAAAAAAAAAAAGTAAAAATCACTCTTAGGTTGGCCAGGGCAGATCTGGTCCATGAACTGTAGCTTATATGCTTTGCCCTACAGCATGCTAGTTTGACCCTAGTTGTGGGTCTAGGGGTAAAAGAGGGTGGTTGGGATAAGCCATGGGGGAAATGGGCATGCGCTTTCAAGGGATCTGCCCGGGTGACATTTTCTCAGGGTTTTCAGTCAGGATGGCTAGTGTCCTCAGACACCCAAGGGCAAGCGCCTTCACTGGAGAGCAAGGCTCAGAGTGAATCGGGGGCTCAAGATTGTCAGTTTCACCTGCACATAACCAGATGTCTCCATTCTAAGTGTCGTTATTCCATTCTTTCCCAGTCAGTGGTCTGACTTCACATGAGAAACTTGGTGAGATTGTGAGTTCAACAGACTTTGTAATGAAAGTTTTTGTTTGATTTTTCCCAACACTGGTAGCCCCGTGGCTGCAGGATATAAGAGACCCTTTGGGACTGTGATGTAAACTCTGGTTGTCAGACTAAGTCTCAGAGCTTGAGAGACCTGAGTTTGTCATTTTCTTTCTGTGAGCAGTCAGTGTATTCCGTAGAATCACTCCATCCTACAGTTACTGTGGTCACCGTTACTGCCGTGACATTCAAGTGCAACAGCTGCTTGGGCTCCCAAGGTGCTTGCCTCAGTTTGCACTCAACACCGTCACAGATGACAGCTCAGTTAATCATGTTGCCTACATGCCATGGATTACTAGCACCCTACTTCCCATTGGCAAGGTGCAGCTTAGCATCACACGGAAACCCAACACTGACCAAACATCCGACATTCGTAAGTCTATCTTCTGGGATCACGCTACTTTTGGTACCAGTTCTGGTACCCTTCAGGAAACAGACACATAGTAATTTCAACAAGGGGAAGTTAACATAAAGAATTACTACCAAATAAGAGATTAACTACTACAGGGAAAAGAGAACTCTGAAGAATATAGTAATAGCAGACATAGGAGTTACTATGTCTGTGCCTGAGGTAGCGTACAGAAGAAAGGGACAGTCTTGGAAGAGAGCCCAGCCCACCCAAGGTTGAGATTCAGCCCTCTGGAGGGTAAAGCTGTAGTCCGCTGGGTGTGGAGATGTTCCTGAAATGGCACAGACTGAGGCTGGCTGGCAGGCAGGAGCACCATTAGCTGGGACACCAGCACAGCTCGAGAAAGGCCCTGGGCCATGCACACTCACTAGGAAGCTGGTAGGGATGACAGTAGAACCCACATAAAGCCACTGCGGGGTGCTACTGAAACTTGTGGGGGCGAGCACCATGGGGTATCCCACACATCAGCAGGGCACGACAGGAGCAGGAAGGGAAGAAAATGCACTGGAAGCAGGCACATTTTATTCACTGCTTTATCCCTGGAACCAGGCACATAATTTAGGTCCTTAAATGATTGTTGAATGAATAAGTAGTGCAGCTCAAGATAGCATTAAATGGTTGGTATTTTTGTTATATTTGATTCATTCACCTTAAAAACTGCGAATGACCTGGCCAACCAACTGAAGTGTATAAACGTGAAATTTTGAATGGTTGAGTTAAAGGATACCTTAGTTCATTTGGTTTAAATAAAACAGATCACCTGCTAGGGCACCAATGCACCCCTCTTCCAAGGACTTGGTGTGTGTTTGTGTGCTCTGTTTACACACCTTCTAAAGAACCAGTCATGGTTATGACCAGTGGATGCAAAAGATAGAACATTGTAGTTTTAAAGATGCTTATTAAAATATAGCTAACAAACATTGTGTTTTGATTGCATTTCTTTCAGAGCAGAGAGAAAGCTACTGCACCAAGTGCCTGCAGAATGTTTTGTTTCTAATTAGACATTAGTAAACCAAAGAAGCAGAGGTTTGTCACAGCTAGGATTCGGCAGATTTTTGGTCCTTCTTCCCTGGTAATAGGATGTGAGGCAGAGGAGGAGGGCAGGCTGTGTGTTGAGTGAGAGGACCGTGGATTGAAACCTGAACCTCTCCCGGCTCCGTGCCTCTCTGTGCTGCCTCAGGTAGAGGATCTCACTATGTGTCCAGCTCCATGCCAGGAGGAGGAAGGGGTTTCAAATTATATTCTATAATGAGAATATTAAATGTGCATGAATAGTTTGCCCAACTTGGGAAAGTGGTTTTTCATCTTCACTTTAGAGCTGGAATGTCAGTTATCCATAGTTGTCTGGACTAAATTGGCAGAATGAGTAGAAGTCATTGAAATATGGCCAATGGACGTGAATGCAGCTTAATATCCACATGTGACTACTTTCATATATATGTATATAATCTGTTTACAGGATGTGAAAATAGAAATGGGGTTTGTTACGAGTTACATTTGTGGGAAATATTTCGATTTCTATTTTGTTTGAAGAGCCTGGTTTTTTTGTGTGTGTATGTGTTTTTTAAAGATTTTTGTTGGGGAATTGGGGGATGGGAACAGTGCTGGGGAATTGGGGGAAGGGGAACAGACAAGTTGCTGTCCTTTTGTTCTTCAGTCTAGTTGTGGAGGACG
>NW_017731368.1:2479156-2501779 GCF_001890085.2 Hipposideros armiger
GCAGGGCCCCGGTTCGGATCCCACATGAGGGCCAGTGATGCTGCGCCCTCTACAGCTAAGATGGTGAACAACAGCTCAACCTGGAGCTGGGCTGCTGTGAGTTGCCGGCAATGGCATAGGCTGCAGTGGAGCTCCAGTGGGCTCCCGTAAACTACTGTGAGTGGCTGGCAGCCGGCGTGAGCTGTCAAGAGCCACAGTGAGCGGCCATCCAGTGGCCGGCGACCGATCTGCCTCCGCCGGGAAGAGCACAATGATCACAATACCAACATGGGCCAGTGAAGTGATGTCCTCCACAACTAGACTGAAGAACAAAAGGACAGAAAGTTGTCTGTTCTCCTTCCCTGATTCCCCAACGCTGTTCCCCTCCCCCAATTCCACAATAAAATCTTAAAAAAAAAAAAAAGCAAGTCTAGGAGTTTCGAGGGCTGGATTGCAAGGGAGATGATAACGGACATACTTGCATAAGTGCTGTCCTTGGAAGGGAGAATGAAGCGTGTTTCTCATATTCTCTAGCTTAGCTTTGTTTCAAATTAAAAAAAAATAAAGGTGAAGGATTATTTTTCACTCAAGCAGGAAGGAAAGAAGTAATAATGGACTAACATGGTTGTGTTTGTGATGGAGGAAAAGGTAGCCGAAGAATATTATTTTTTGTAAAGTAAGAGTTTTTATGTTGGGACGGAGGATGCTGGAGAGGAGAGTATATGTAAGAACATCTTTGGAGAATGAGAAAGGAAATTGTGTAGACACATGCTTTTAGAGGAACAGTGTATGTTCAGTATGATGGTAAGTCGAATGTTATGGGAGGTGGAAGGAACACCTGAAAACAGTGTAGTGTTTACAGCTGTTGCCGGCTTAGGCTGTGTCTCTGCCTCATGGTGGCTTCCTGAATGTGTGCCCACTCTGGGAAGCAGCCTGCAGGATTTCTGGTTGAAGCAAAACAAGCATACTGGGTAGTCTTTTAGGATGTTTCCAAGAAGCATGCTGGTCTGTTTTTCAGTGAACCAAAGAGAAACTTTGAACCCAAAGTTATCATCTCCGTCCTGCATGAGACCTTCAGTGCTTCAATGGTTTCAAATATTGTTAGAATTCTGAACTCTCAAAAAAAAAAAAAAGCAAAAGTCTCCCAGATATTTTAGGGATGTCAGATAGTGTTAATTTCAAATCAGGAAGGTTGGTGGACTTTTTTGCCTGTTTAGTACAGAGGAGAAAGACATCCTAATATAGTTGGATATTAACATTTAAATCTATTTCGTTAGAAAAAGTGTAGTTGGCTGAAAATCTGAGGAGTTAGTTTTCTTCTGTTTTTAGAAAATAGAAATACTTAAATTCTTATTTTGAAATAATTTCAAATGTACAAAAAAAATTGAAAGAATAGAATAAAACAAAGAACTTTTGTATGTTTTTCCAGATTTACCAATTAGTAAATTTTTCCACAATTGCTTTATCATCCTATAATATATGTAGGGATGTATACATACTGTTTTCTTGGTAGTTTTGTTTTATCTTTGTAATAATAATCTGATGTTCTCACTTGTGTTACTCACAGTATCAACAGTAATTCAAAATATCATATTCTGAGATCATCCCGTCTTTTCTGTGAAGCCTGCTTGCTGGCGTTAATTTTCTTACTTCTCTTTCCATATAAATTAAACATCATCATACAGTTTAGCCCTTAATGAAATACTGTGTTATGTATTTCCTCATTTCTTAGATGGTTAAGTTTCTATCACAAAAACATAGTGAAGCCTGAACTTTGTCTTGGACTTCTTGACTCTGACGGTGGTGTGTGTGTGTGTGTGGGGGGGTGATGGGAGGGGGTGCAGATACTGAGGGAAAGAGCTAGCAGAGTGATAGTTATACATGAGCCTACAGAGTAGCATGTGTGGACGTGGACTGATAGAATTTGAGAGCTGAAAGGGAGCTTAGAGACCAGATACTGGTACAGTCCTTCCGTGATACAGGTGAGGATATTGAGGTTCAAAGGAATTAAACGAGTTAACTAAGGTCTCTTCAAAGAGCTGGGGACTGCTACTTGAGTCTTCTGCCCCAAACTATGTTCTTTCTCTGCCTCTTTATACAATACTTGACTCTCCAGGTAAATAGCAGAATGCTCAAGGGGGAGAATGTCTCTAAATTAAGTTATCAGCTCTCAAACTCTTTAGTACCAAGACAGTTTTCATGCTTAAAAATTAGGAAACTTTTAAGGATGATGAATACGTTTGCTGTCTTGTGGCGACGGCATACGTATGTCACAATTTATCAAATTGTACATTTTAAATACATGCAGCTTATTGTATGTCAGTGGTACCTCAATAAAGCTGTTCACGAAATTAGGGGCCCCAAAGAGCTTTTGTTTAACATGGATTGTATTGATCGGTATTTCTCAAATTAAATATTAAAATTGAGAGACTTTCAAACTATTGTTTTAAAATAATAATAAAGTCATGAATGTTAATGTTAACGTTTTTAAATAAGTATTGTTTCCAAGAAAAAAGTTTAGTAGGAACCCTTGTGTTGTTTTACATTTCTCTAAATTCTTCAATGTATGCTTTAATAGAAGGTAACTAACTGCCTGTGTATTCTTTCTGTGACAATATGTTGTTGGAGTTGAAGTACATCAACAAACTGTTTCGCATACATACGTATGTATTTAAGAGGAGGAGTATTTTGATAGGTGTTTTTTTTCCAGACCTGTGGATATTTTCCTTTGATTTGACATTAAAACTTGACAAATGGTGGTTTCTTAAAGGCTTTTTGCAATGTAGAATCTGAAACAGTGAACTTTTTGTATTCTGTTATATTAAAAGCCATTGGTTTATCTTGCACTTAGAAAGGATCTTATCTGATAGGATTACTCTGGCTTTGATTTAGAGATATGACTACTTGATTAATTGGTACTTTTAATATTTGGTAACTTGCCTTTTTGTTAAATGACCCAACTTCACAAATATAGAAACTGGCCCCTATCTTTCCCTATTCTACTTTTAGAGGAGAGCCAAGGTATCTAGGGTTGTTTCCATTGCGTTATGTAAGTTACTTTTTGTTTTGAATTTCATTTTTCATTCTTTTACTGAAATAGACTCTGAGTAGACTGCATTATGCTAAAAAAAAAAAGCCCCCCAAAACCCACCCACATTTATCCTGAAGGCTGTTGTTTCTGCAAAGGGAGTTTGCCTACTTTTGCTGTGTAGTTTTAAGAAGGAAATCTGGGTCAATAGCATTGTACCGAAATATGGGGGCGGCCTCTGTCAAACATGCTCATTAATGATAGTGTTTTTGGTGGCTGGCTGCTCTCCAGGCAGCACCGCCGTGGAGGGGATAACCTGTCCCATTTGCGTCTTAAAACCAGAGGTGCATATTCCTTCTCCAGGATGTGAGAGAAATGTACCCACTTCTAAAAATTGTGGGTTTTACCCAGAGTAAGAAGTAGAAACAGAATCACTAGGCTTTTAAAGCTTGTTTTGGAAATGATAGGCTATTGTTTAAATTCTTTAGGGGTTCTTTATGCTTTACATACTAAATGTAAGTCACTTTCTGAGAAGCTTGGTGTTTAGTGTGAATTTATTAACGTAAATCATCCAGTCCAGGATAACGACCTTGTAGTAATTTTGATTAAAAAAAAAATCCTCAGATATCTAAGATCATCTCAGGAAATGTTCCTGAAGGAACCTTTTGGGGAATGCAAATCTAGGATAAATTATTTTGTTTCATTCCTCTTCTCTTTCCCGAAGCCATTTGATGTAAATGAAATCAGATTTAAATGATTCTATGAAACATGAAAATAAAGGGCAACCTTAAAATGGGAACATTTGCAGCCAGAGCCAGCCTGATGTTGGCTAGTGATAAAGGAGGGACAGCCCTGCCACTTACCCCCTCTAGCTTGCCTTGCCTTTAGCAGTGGTGGTTATGTAGTGGTATCTCATAGAGATTTTAATGAGGATGAGCTTCTTTTAATGTGCATATTATCCACTTGTATGGTGAAAACGTCCTTTGAAATCTTTTGCCCATTTTAAAGTTGAGGTGTCTTATAATTGTGTTATAAGAGATTTCTTTTTTCCAAGTCTCACTTTTTTATTATTAGCTTCAACATACAAAATGACATTCTAATAAAGATAATCAGAACAAACAAAATATAGGAAAACCGAAAATAAAAACTGTATGCACTGCTCAATGCAAGTATAAACAAAACTAAACAAAAAGGGCGAAATAGCTATTTCCCCCATATTAAATGCCTAAGCAGTTTTGAACAAACACTAAATGTACCAATATTTAAGTAATATATAAATATTTTGTTTTTAATGTGATAAATGAACTTGTTTCTCTAGTTAAAACTTATCTAATGTAGATTGTAATTATAAATTGTGTTGTGAGAGATTTTAATCTCTTCTGTATATAGATCCTTTATTAGATATATGATTTGCAAATATTTTCTCCCAGTCCGTGGCTTCTCTTCTTATTTTCTTAATGGTATCTTTGGAAAGCAAAATTTGTAAATTTTGATCATGTCCAATTCATCAGTTTTTTTCTTTTATGGATAGTGCTTTAGGTGACATGTCTCCGATATCTTTGGCTAATTCAAGGTCACAGAGATTTTTCTCCTATGTTTTCTTCTACAAGTTTTTTAGTTTTAGCTCTTTACATTTCGGTCTTTAATCCATTTGGAGTTAGTTTTTGATTATGGTATGAGGTAAGTGCCCAGTTGTTTGTCATTTGTTGAAAAAAAAGTATCCTTTCCCCATTGAATTATTTTCACATCTTTGTTAAAAACCAATTGACCACAACAACTGTGTAGGTTTCTTTCTGAACTCTCTTCTGTTGTATTTATCTAATGTATTGTCTATACTACAGTGACTTGGTCATTGTACATTTATAGTAGCTTTGGATATCAGGCCTTGTAACTCCTCCAACTTGCTTTTTTTAAAATTTATTTTGGCTGCTCTATGTTTGTTTTTTTTTGCATTTCCATGTGAATGATGGGATTATCTTGTTGTTATCTTCAAAAAATTCTGCTAGGATTTTTAATTCTAATTGCCTTGAATCTATTGGTCAATTTGAGAATTGCCATCTTAACAATATTGAGTCTTCCATTCATGAACATGGTATATCGTCTCCATTTATTTAGATCTGGCTTAAAAAAAAAATTCCAGTGACTTGAAATGATGCTTTTGACAGTTTTGTTCAATTTTATACTTGTTCTTTTGTGGATACAAATCACTAACCTTTCATAACCAGAAGTCCTCCTGCAGTATTTTTGACCTTATAACAACCATATGCCTCCAGTACTTAATTTACTTAATTTAAAAAAAAATTTTTTTTGTTAAATGCACTAGTCAGGTATGATTGTTTTATATTGTGTTAACTGTAATACTGAAACGCCACTCTTGTGGAGAAAACAGGGGTACCTTGTAACTTTTGTTTTATGTTTTTATTTGAAGGGTTTCCGACTGAATTCCTTGAAGAGAAAATGGCCTACCAGGGATATCACAACAGCCAGGACTGGCCAGAAAATACAAACTTTTGCTTCAAACCCGAGCAAGTAGTGAACCCTGTGCAGACTGGTAAGTATTGGCTTGCCTGTGACTGCTGAATGTGAACTATGACATAAACATGACAGAGCTACAACCACCACTCACATAAAACATTTTAGCTTAAATATAGCTTCTAAAGCACAACCAAGGTATAATTATTTTTTCTGAACATTTGGTTGACCCTTTCTCCTCTCTGTTTATCTCTTCTTCTGGGACAGATGCCCCTCTAGTTCCCTCTCCTTCAAAATCTGTTTTGAGTAAATTAACTGAAATTCATATTCACTGAAGACTAAACGATCAGTGGTACCTTAGAACCATGATTCTTCCAAAAGGAATTGCGGTAATAATGGCACCATCTGTTGAGTGCCTGTTTTATGCCAGGCACAATGCTAGAGCCTTTATATACATGATATGTGTTTCTTACCCAACCCTACCAGATATATATTATCCTCGTTGGACAGAAGAGAAGACCATGACTCATACCCAATTTCTCTAAAGTTCAATCTAATCTATAGAAATGGAAAGCGTATCTGTGGTTGCCTAGAGCTGGAAGTGGTGGGAGGAATGGATTGCAGGAGGGCTGGAAGCAGTAGCTTCAGTGTCTCCATGGCAGATAACCAGGTTGAGAGCTCAGGTTATTTGTTTCCACTGACAGGTTGTTTGTTTTTGTCCATCTAACTTATAAGGTGCTCATAGCTGGTTCCAGATGATGTAGTACTTGATGTTAGGTACCATTCTCTAATTATTGGCTATCGTAGATATATGGCAATTTTTAGAAACAGCTTTATTGAGAGATAATTCACATACCATACAATTTACCCATTTCAAGTGTACAATTCAGTGGATTTTAGTATATTCACATATATAGCCATCACTAGAGTCAATTTTCGAACATTTGCATAACCTCAAAAAGAAACCATGCACTCTTTAGATATAGATAACTCCTTGTTTCCTTATCCACACAGCCCTAAGGAACCAGTAATCTACTTCCCGTCTCTATAAATTTACCTGTCTGGGACATCTCATATACACAGAATCATATAATGTGTGGTCTTTTGTTACTGGCTTTTTTCACTGAGCACATGTTTTTAAGGTTCATGCATTTTGTGGCATGGATCAGAACTTCATTCTTTTATATGATGCACATTTTGTTTAATCTCTTCATCAGTTGATGGACATTTGGCTTGTTTCCATATTTTTCTACCATTGTGAATAATATTGTTATAAACATTCATGTAGAAGGTTTTGTGTAGACATATGTTTTCATTTCTTTGGGGTATATACCTAAGTTAGAATTGCTGATTATATAGTAGTAACTCTGTGTTTGTCATTTAACGAATTGCCAAGCTGTTTTGCAAAACAGCTGTACCATTTTACATTCCCACCAATAACGTATGAGGTTTACAATTCCTCCACATCCTTGACAGCTCTTGTTTCCCTTTTTTTTAAATCATAGCTAACCTAATGGTTGTAAAATGGTATGTCATTGTGATTTTGATTTGCATTTTCCTAGTGACTCATGATGTTTATTGTCTTTTTATCTTTTCATGGGCTTATTGGTCATTTGTATATCTATCTTCTTTGGAGAAATGTGTATTCAGATCCTTTGCCCAATTTTTAATTGGTTTGTTTGTCATTTTGTTGTTGCGTTCTTTATATATTCTGTATACCAGACCTTTATCAGATTTGATTTACAAATATTTTCTCCCATTTTGTGGATTGTCTTCTAATTTTCTTGATAGCAGTTTTTCAGGCATAAAAATTAAAAAAAATTTTTTTTTTAAGATTTTTTATTGGGGAATTGGGGGAGGGGAACAGTGTTGGGGAGTTGGGGAAGGGGAACAGATAAGTTGCTGTCCTTTTTGTTCTTCAGTCTAGTTGTGGAGGACATCGTTTCACTGCTCCGTGTTGATATTATCATTGCGCTCTTCCCCGATGAGGCAGATCAGTCGCCGGCCACTGGATGGCCGCTCACGGTGGCTCTTGGCAGCTCATGCCGGCTGCCAGCTGCAGCTTCACTGCAGTCTACGCTGTTGCCGGCGATTCACGGAAGCCCAGCTCCAGGTTGAGCTGTTGTTCACCATCTTAGCTGAAGAGTGCGCAGCGTCACTGGCCCTCATGTGGATCCTAACCGGGGTCCTTCGGCTCAGAGCTGGCGTCCCAAGCCAACTCTTAACCAACGCGCCACTCGGCTGGCCCGTGAATGGAATTTTCTTAATCTCATTTTCAGATTGTTCATTGCAAGGGTATAGATATACAATTGATTTTAATATATTGATTGTTCTTGTATCTTCCCACCTTGCTGACTTCATTAGTTCTAGCAGTTTTTTAGTGGATTCCTTAGAATTTTCTATATATATAAATCATGTCGTCTACAAATATAGTTTTACTTCTTTCTTTCCTAATTGTCCTGGTTAGAACTTTCAGTACAATATTAAATAGAAGATGAGAAGCAGACATTCTTGTTTTGTTCCTGGTCTTGTGGGGAAAGTATCCATCTTTCATCATTAAGTATGGTGTTAGCTTTGGGTTTTTTACAGATGCCATTTATCAGATTAAGAGAAATACCTTCTATTCCTAATTTGTTAAGTGTTTATGAGTATCTTTATTCCTAAGTCTAGAGTTTATTTCTCGAGATGCTGGCTCATGCAGATAGCTTTTGAAATGCAGTTTTCTTCATTATGTCCACGTAAGGTGGAAATGTCTTTTTGTTTATTTGTTTCATTTGTGGTGTCTTTTTTTTTTTAAGTAACCTAACATGAATGTCTACTATGTAAATATCCATTGAAAATTTAATTATACCTGTACGTTCACCTCTTGGTGGACTGTAGAGTTGAGCATTTGTTGTGTTTCTACTATTATGTGTTGGCTGTCTGATTTAGTCAAATCTTAGAGAATCTGAGATTATATATTTTTAACTCGTAACAGATGAATTAGTGAATATTTACTGATTCCTTGCCATGTTTAGTCACATATTACCTCAGTTTATTTAATGTACTATTGACAACAAATGTGTAACTAATCAATATTCATTGTGGGATAATAAGGAATGCTGCCTTTATAGTTGTATTCACTGAGAATGAGTTTTAAATTCCTTCTTTGTTCCAGATCCCTTTAAGATGCACCATGGTGACGGCCTGGAAGATTTGCTCTTTTTCCCCAGTGGAACAGCCAATACTTCAGCATTTACAGAGCAAAATGATCCCCTGAAAGACAGTTATGGTATGATTTCTCCAACTGGGTGTATCTCTTACTCCAGACAATTTATGTGGCCTTCACCGCATCTCATTTGAAGTTAACCACTAGGCAAAGTCACGTTGAGGAGCTCTGGCTGGGACAAGGCACTTTCTTGATGAGTCCTCGGAGAGAATTCAGAGTTAGGCTCTCAGGGCTGCTCCCCTCCTCTCATGAGATCTTGAATCCTATATCTTAGGGCCAGATTCTTTCTCCACATTGTACTACTTTGTACCCTTGGGCAAGTTTTGTCCTTCCTAAACTTCGGTTTCTTTATCTATTAAATGGGGCCAACACTAACTAGTTTCTACCTTAAAGATGTGATGACTAAGTGAAATTACATAAAAGAACTTCACATAGTTTCATTACATAGTAAATATAAAACAGATCTTGGTCATCAGTTTGTAGTATCCACATTTCTGGCTTTGTATAACTTTTCACACGAATGTGGCTGGGGTACTGTAGGGAAAGCAAAACTTAGGTTTTCAGCTGAGACTCTTTAACGAAAATACAGATTAACAAGAGAAGAACAGTTTATTAACGCCCGCTGCATACATCACACAGGAGAAAAGTAACGCAAGGTTGTTGCTTAGAATTTCTGTTTCTGTAGCATCTTCAACAAAAAACAATAAACTTGTAGAGAAATGACAGGACAGACGACAGCAATTTTAGGCTTCTAAGAGTGGCACACTGGGAAGGAACATGGGAGGGAACTAATGGAGGAAGGTTTGTCTGCAGATTTCTCTGGTGCCCTCTTGGGCTGGGAAGAGTTTATCTCCAGTAAAAGGAGAATTTATATCCTGCCTTTAGGTACAAAGGGGCGAACTTTTTTCTGGGTTTGCTGCTGCTTAATTGCCTTCAGGTCCAAATAATTTTTCAGTCAAAGAGGCATGTTTTGAGGTGACATATTCTGGTTTCCGTCAGTACCCATCATGTATACGTCTCACTTCAAACAATGCTACAGTTCTGAATTTGTAAAGACCCTGACCAATAGTATGTTTCATTTAGGCTTTTAGGACTCTTGGGAGAAGGATGTTAAATGAGTTGACTTTGATGTTTTCCGTCTAGTCTCCTGATACTTTGATTTTGGCTTTGACTCCTGTTTTTTTTAAGCTCACTAGCTAGTGAGTCATTTAGTTGCATTGACTTCTTTCTTTACAGCATCTTTTTTTCTTTTCCTTTAGGCCCCCTCTGCTTTTTCCCCAGTGTAAATCCCTGTCACTTCACACCTACACCACCTCAGTAGTCTCCTGACAGGCTTCCTGCTCCCTTTTAAAATTCATTCTGAATTGACCTGCTGTATTGATCACCTTGAGTCCCTGTTCTGTATTCATCATCTCATTTTCATGAGTAGGACCTTAAGACACCCTATATATATATTTTTTCTCTTCAAGTCTAAATTTCTCTGGTTTTCCAGATCCTTTTTCCATTGTTCTAATCTCTTTTCCTCACTGGTATGCAAGATCTAGTTGAATCAAACTAATATTACAGTCCTGGAAACTTTCTTGTCCTGTTGGCATCTTCATACTTTTTCTTGCTCTCCATCCTTGAAATTGACTACTCTCTCCTTTCTTCCTGCTCCGGCTTCTCCTCGGAAGCCTTCTGTGACCACTGTAGTCCTCTGGTTGTTTTTAAACTCTTATAGCACCTACTTCTTATTATACATTTTGCATTATTTGATATATGTCAGTCTTGCCTCTTTAGCTAAATTGTAATAACCTCAATGGCAAGAACCCTCCAGGGGTTATTAGATTCCCTCTGAAGTCTGGCAGTGGACGGAATAATAATAATCTTTTATGTTGTCTAGTTCTTAATAATTTACAAAGCATTTTCACAAAATTGTCCTCTAATGTTGGAAAGGAGGGGTGTTAATTTAATTTTACAGATGAGGAAGTTAAGATTTATAGTTCCTTGCTATATGTTATGTTATATCAGTTGTGATGTTGGAGCTAGAGCTCAGTCTTTGGTATTTTGAATCTTTTTAATTCACTGTAGAAGGCAGCCAATCAGTGTTGACTCATGGGCGACAGGGATATAGTTATATTATACAGCCTATGAACAGGTAGCCCAAATCTGAAGAATATCGGCAGTTTCTTGCTTTGTTTTTCATTGGTCTTTAGGTCTGCATCTTTATGGCAGTATGTAAAGCTGATTTTAAATACCAAATGTCTTCCCCCCTCCCCCCCCAATGTTAACCAAGTTTCAAAAATATGTTTGTTTGTGTTTCAATATTAGGTCTGTTTTCCTGTGACACATTTGCTCCTGCAGCTGCTGTACCTCAGGGATGGCCTGTAGAAGCTCCAAACTCTCCGCACGCAGGAGTCTTCATTTCCCCAGAGGTCACACAACCTGTGCAGCCCACAGCAGGTAAATTATTAGAACTTCTCTCTATCAGTTAGTGGTTACAGTATCAATAATCAATATAATCATCAGATTTATTTTCTAGCAGTGTACAGCAGTATAGATAAAATTCTGAGAACCATCACAAATGTTTTTAAACTTGTATTACCTATTTCACATTTAGAGGAATTAAGTTGTAGTGGAAATACATGACTGGGGGTTAATGGGGGGCAAATAAAATCCCTTTTTAATTCAGGGAAGATTTAGGATTCTAGGGTTTTTTCTTGATGTCCCACAGATTCCCTTTCTGACACTAATTGTGTACCTGTGTTGTTTTTTTTTAAGCCTTTGGTTTTTTTCTCTTCTTTGCCTTTTCTCCTCCACTATTTGTTTTCCCAACCTCCTGTTCTTCTAAGTATTGGAAGTGTCAGAGAAGGCACAAATGCATTGACTGGAGAGCTTCTTAGCTATGTTTAGGGCGTTATAGGCACAAAAGCCAGATACTCCTGTGCTCTAAGAAAGTGAGTTCTGAACGCAGAGCTACAAGCAGTCAATGATGGATCCTAAGTTTCTAACTTACTTCCCTTAGAGCCAGCTGAGGTGGTAGAAATGGCATCAGCAGAAGAAAGGACACCAACAAAAACAATGGAAATAATGATGGGACTGAAGGCTGATGACATGGCACCATCTAGAGAAGCAGAGATGGCCCTGGCCAAGGACATGGCACCTGCCACAGACACAGAGGTGGCATTGGCTAAAGATGTGGAACTACCTACCAAAGAAAACGTGGCACTTCCCAAGGATGTGGAATCATTCATCGAATCAGATATGGCCCCCGTCAAGGACGTGGCATTACCCACGGAAATAGAGGAAGCCCCAGCTAAGGACGGAATACTGTTCAAAGAAACAGAGACGGCACCGCCTATGAAAATGGATTTGGCCCCAGTGGAGGGCATGGTACCACCCACAGACAGAGAGATGGCCCCTGCCAGCGGTGTGGCATCACTCTCAGAAATAGAGATGGCACTGGGGAAGGACATTGGATCATCCGCAGAAATATCTTCAGCCAAGGAGGTTGCCTTGTCCTCAGAGACAGAGGTGGCCCCAGTTAAGGACATGGCTCCATCTCCAGGAACAGAAGTGGCCCCGGTCAAGGACATGGCTCCAGCCCCAGAAATAGAGATGACTCTGGGCAGGGATGTGGCTCCACCTCAAGAAAAAGAGGTGACTCTGGGCAGGGATGTGGCTCCACCTCAAGAAAAAGAGGTGACGCTGGTCAAGGACATGGCTTCACCCCCAGAAACAGAGATGGCCCTGGGCAAGGATGCGCCTCTGTCTCCAGAAACAGAGAAAGCGCCGGCTAAGGAAGTTGTACCACCCTCAGAAACAGAGGTGGCACCAGTTCCAGTTAAGGACATGAAAGTTGTACGGACGCAGGAAGAAATAAGTGAGGATTCCCGGTTAGAATCTCTTCAGAATGAGGGACACTCAGCTGTGCCACCTTCCATGATTTTGCCAGGTATGGACTTAAGCTTATTCTCAGTGTTTTTGTCCACCAGGGCATAGTCTCCAGAAGGGTAAGGGACAAACGGCGTGCCAGGCAAAATAAGGACTGCAAATCCATAGACATTCCTACTCTCCTAGACAGTTGTCTCTCCCCTTTGCCCCCCTCCAACACCTTTCCCATCCTTATTCTGCTGAGCTTCCTATTTTTCTTAGGATAATTGAGGCAGTAAGAGAATATTCATAGCCTTCTACTACCTCATCTTGTATCTGTACCCAGAGATTTGCCTTCTCTCCTGTTACTAGAAGTAATCGTCCTGCTTCTAGCCAAGGCCAGTCTCTCTGTCTTGCACTAGACCCCATTTCTTCTCACCTGCTTAGGCCTATTGCCCTGGCCGTTCTCTCCTTTCTTGCCTCTCACCAGTTTTTTCCCCTTTCCTTTGGATCCTTCCCACCAGCATACAAATGACGTCTGTTGTTTTTCTCATCTTAAAAAACACCAAAGCCCTCCCAATTCCACCTTCCCTTCCCCTGCCAACTACTACATTTTTCTGCTGCCCTGACAGGAGCATCTCTCATTCCTCAAAAACTTCCGATTTCTGGAAGGTGGAGAAATAGCTGAAATCGTGCTGCTCTGAAACCTGTGTGGTTTTTACTATTACCTTTAGAACCGGTCTCAGCCATGGGCCAAAAGTACAACTTGCCAACAAATGGGGAGTCTGTGTCAGAGAAACTAGAGCAGAAGAAACCATTCAGCAGTCAGCCTTCTGACCTTCCTCCCGAGACCTCAGGTAAGTTAGGAACACCAAGTGGACCCTTTGAAACCACTGAAACTGGGAGTGGTGGTGGTGGCGGCAGACATTGCCCCTGGTTGGATGGTAGAATCAGCAGTGCCTTTATGAGGTCAGTTTCGTAGATAGAATTTATGTTGTCAGCTTGTTATGTACTTTTAAATGATCACTACATCAACTCAGGACACTTAAACTCAAATGCAGGTCAGCTGTTCACTCTTCTATCCTGAGAGGTCTTTGGCAGCTTATTCAGCTTTCCCATATCTCAGTCTCCTCCTCAGCTTTAAGAGAATATGTTGATCCAGTGGTCTGGAAACCCTTGCTAGTTACAGGAAACCCTTGCTAGTTACAGTATGTTTCACAGCCCACCAGCATCTGCATTGCCTGGGAAGCTTGTTAGAAATACATAATCTTGGACTGCTCCCCAGACCTTCAGAATCATAATGTGTGTTTTCACAAGTTCTCCCGATAGTACTTACATACATTACACGTTGAGAGGCACCGCTGTAGGATACTTTCTAACTCAAAGTTTGATTATTCAATGAACTCTAAGATTACATGTTTTTATTGTAAGCCAGAAACATGCATCTGATCAACCTGATTCCCTGCTTACTTTTCTGTGACTGTGATTAGAATGTGAACTGGAGGGCAGGGACCGTGACTTATTTCATTTACAATCTCTATTGGTTTGCTCACTGTCTGGCAACAAGAAGGAGCAAGATGAACGTTTGAGTTTTTTAAAATGTTGTTTTAGTGACTCAACATACCAATAAAGATTTATCAGGTTCTTACTGTGTACAAAATACACCATGCAAAGGCACACAGATATTTAAGTCCGGGTCCTTGCTCTTGTGTTATTATTTTATTATAGCCTGGATGGCAAAAGAAGCTTGCAGGTATGAACTCTGAAACCAAAGATTTATATAATAATTGAATAAAATAGTATAAGAGATGGTGCCAAATAGCTGCTGATTAATTGCCAAATTAAGTATTATAAATGCTGCTGGGTGCTAAAGCCTAGCAATTTTTTGAGAGAAGCAGTAATTGACCGGAGGTGTTAAATAAAGGGTAGGATTTGGAAGACTTTGGAGGGGTAACGACAGAAACCAAAGATACTGTTTAAGTGTTTCAGTATTCTCTCAAGTCATTCCATTGGGTCAGACTTGACAAGCACTGTCCTTGACCTGCTCCTATTGGACTCTTCCTGGGACCTCGGATCCATGCTGGATTGGCTTGGAGGAAGGTGGTTGGACCAGTTGACTTCCTGAAATTTTTCCAAGGGTGCTTATTTCAATTGTTTTAATTCATTGCCCTACTTGGCATTATGTATATTTCTCTGGCTTTGGGGAAGTACATTTAGGAACAGAACATTGACATCTAACACATTTGCTTTTAAAGTAGGAGGCTCAGTTCTGGAATGATGAGAATTTTTCTCTGGCCAAAAATACTAAGTCAGTATCTTTTTTCTTTTTCTTCTTTTTTTTCCTAGTAGCATAAGCCGGGCCTTCTGGTCTGTTTCTCAGAATTGATCTGGTTACTTTGATAAGTAATTAGTATAATATTGGTGACAGACTCTTAGAATTACAAATTCTGTCCAAGATGATATGTATTTCATTCTATTAATTAGCAAATGTCACCAAAAAGAGACAGGAGCTTATCATTTTATTGCAGAATTGGGAACTATGTACCTAGTAAAAATAATGACAAATATAAATAAGGGTCAGATGAGATTTATAGGCAATAAGTGCTTATTATAGGAGTTAGGTAATCTCTGAATTTCTTTTCTCCAGCTTTTAAGTATTTTGTAAATATGTTTGAAAAAAATCTTTACCTGAGATGATGATCTTTATTAAATATTTGCTAATCCCAGTTAAGGGTGAGAAATGTTTCAGAAAAAGCTGTTTTCCTGAACGAATTAGTATGTGGGTTGGTGAAAATAGACTATTTAAATGTGTCACTAAATAGACTTCTTTTTAAAAAACAATAACAAGGAGTTTTCTGTTTGGAATTTTGGTCACCTTCGTGTATTGCAGGTACCCCTCCCACACAAGTCAAACAAGTGCGCAGACCCAGTGACCGCAGGGCTGCCCGGCCCAGGCCTCCCAGGGGTCCTCCTGAGCTGCTGGGAGGCTCTTCTCCACAGAAGACTCTCGATCCCGGGCTGGGCCCCTTTTCTTTGTCTGAGTCGAGTTGGGTCTCTGGTTCATCTTCCTGTGGTGAACCTGGGAACCAAAGGAAAACTATTCATGTCGACTTCCTTGAATCCCAGAGGGATCTTGGCAGGGAGGCCTGGGCTTTAGAAAGCACAGCAATGATGATGAAGAAAAAAAAGAAGAAACCAAAGCAAAAGAGATATTCTCAACCCCGGGCTGGGGGACCTTGGGATGATGACAATGCAAAAGAGCCTAAAGGTCAGCCCTTTGCAGACGACACACAAAAATCAGGTGTTCTCCCCAGTCAGCCTACCACTGTGGGCACGGAATATGGACTGGCATCCAGAGAAAACCTGAAAAAGGAATGTGAAATTGACTCCAAAACAGCCAAACCAGTGGCTGAGAACATTGCCTCAGAAAGCCTTGGTGTTCCTTCGTGTCCTTTAGAAAAACCCCTGAAAACTGCAGTAAGTTCTCAGCCCAAGCTGGGAGTAGAGGCAGAGATCAAAGGTAACAAGACAGGACCACAGGGCCAAGATAGGAAGCTGATGCCACGAGATGAATGCACTTCTGCGGAGAAAAGCCAGACCATAGGCTCTCTCAAACTGAAAGGACCCCTGACAGAAGTTTCTGCGCACGAAGTAGAACGCCCTTTGGAGATCAGACCCAAAGAGGGCTACTCTCCTGTCTTGGACCATGAGGCTGTGGGGGGAGTTTCAAAACCCACAGCAGCAAAAGCAATGCCTAATTTGATACCCACTTTGACAGCAAGTAATCCATTAGAAAGTAGTTTGAAAGAAGGGAATGATGAAAGGAGAATGACTAAACTGCAGAATGACAAACAGAAAGAGTTCTCTGAAGGAGCCGAAGAGGTTAAAGAACTGAAAAAGGAAGCCTTTCCCAAACAAAGCCAAGAGCTGAATATTGCAGCTTCCCAGCAGCTGCAGGACAAGGAGGTAGTTCAGGCTCCTGGGCCAGGAAATGAACCATTTAAGAGAATGGCAGGTGATGGCAAAAGCAGGAAGGGAGGGGGAAGTTCTGGAAAAGGGAGAGCGAGTTCTGGGAAGGTAAGAGCAAGGGCTGAGCTGCCATTCCTTCCAGACAACCAGGAGGACAGCAGAGCTGTCCTTGGGCCTAGTGAGCCAGCCGCTACCACCGGAAGAATGACTGCTGGGGCTAAGAGTGAGGCGCTGGGGCGGGAGCCTTCAAAACAACCAGGGTTCATGGCTGATCTCCCTGAGACAGTGGTGATGGGGGAGCCTAAAGGGATGACTGACCCTGGTGTGACAAGCACCTTGCAGGCATTGATTCCCTTGGGAAATGAGTCAGCCGTGACTCAGACTTCCGGTGCTGGAACAGAAAGAGGAGCCGTAGCCATAGATCTGGGTGTCAGTAACCAGGGCAAGGAAGAAAAGTGTCCTTGGATGGATCGTGAGGCAGCTCCCTGGTTCTCTGAACAGTCTAAAAAAAGAGGCAATGAAGGCAAAAACAAAAAGGTTAAAAATAGTTATTCTGCACAGCCAGCTAGAATAGAGAGCAAGGAAGAAAGCTGCAGCCCGCCGTTTGTAGGGAAGGATGGAGAGGCTGGTGGCACTCCGCATCAAAACAAGGAGTTAGGGCTCACCTTCCCCATTAATCCTGAGCCTGTGCTCGCACACACATCAGATACACCCACAGCAGAAGTAGTAGATCGAAAGGGTAAAAATGATGAGCTTAATTCTTTTGAACGTGGGGCTCTTGGTGGGAACAAAAACATAGTCAAGGATTCTGCTGTTGCTGAAGCAGCTGCCAAGGTGACAGATTTGAGCTGCCAAGACCAAACCCAGGGGGCAGGATTTGTTCCTTCAGTACCACCTGAGGAGCCTAAGACAGATGCAGCCAAGGGACACTCTGCAGTGGCTGACAAACCAAACAAAAGGAGTAGGGATGGCAAAAGTAAAAAGGTTAAAAATAGTTTTCCCGAGAAGCATACTCTGGAGAGTAAGACAGATGCAACAAAAATACGTGTTCCCATGGAAGCCACAGGGGTCCACAGAATTGAAGGCATAGGCTATGTGGATGAAAACAGAAACATCACTTTTACTTGCCACAAAACGCCGTCAGGGGGGATGAATCAGTCAGCACCCCCAGAGGCCCTGGATTCAGCCGCATCTGAAAAACCGCCCACTCATACTCCTCAGGTAGCAAAGGGCAGTGATTCCTTTCCAGACACCTTGGCAGAAAGTAGGCAAGAGACAGCTCCTGTCCAGATTTCCAAATTATTAGCAGTAGATAATTGCAGCAAAGATGGAGTCACAGATCAAGAAAGACCCAAGGCTCCCTCTCCTGTTACACCCTCAGCCAGCACAGGTGGAGGTGCCCTGGCTTTTACAGCATCCATAGAAACAGTGAACAGTTCTGGAGATAACCGTCTTAAGAATAAAGGTGAGCTTGCTGATCCCATGAAAAGTGAAGCAGGGGTAGATGGAGGGCCTGGGACAGGGGAATCCAAGTCGGTGCCCAGTAGTGCATCTAAGCATCCAATAGGGAAATGCGCAGAACTAGCAAAGGGGCACCTTCTTTCTGGAGTGCCGGTAGAAGACCAGAGCCTACCAGGCGAGGCCAGAGGCCTAGAATCATGTGCAGAGTGGAGTAATCTTACAACACATCTAGTAAACGAAAAGAAAGAGTGTGGGGGGGTTTCTGCTGCAGTGCAAACTCCCAGTTTACTGGGAGACAAAGCACAAAAGCCCCGTTTCTGTGAGGACCAAAATGCTGAGGGTGGAGTGTCCAGGGTCCCAGCTAGTTTGAAGAAGGAGGTGGGTACGACTCTTTCATCTCCAAAAAGTGAAAAGGACAAATTGGAAGTAATTAGCCTGGCTTCAGAAATCACAGAGTTGGAAGATGTTTCCTTGCCAACACCAGCATTCGAGTCGGAGTTCTTAGATGGTGGAGGTGCAGGCATCCCTTCGAGGGTGGTAGATAAGTTAGTAGCGTCAGCTTCCAAGGGTCTTCAGCTCCCAGACCCCAAAGATAGGCTCTCTGAGGCACCAGAGAACATGACGGAAAAACCCGAACCAAAGGCCCTGGGAGAATGGAAGAAGGAAGACAAAAGCAGAATGGCAGAACCAGTTAAAGGCTACATGAGACCCACCAAGTCCCGAGGACTCACTCCTCCTCTGCCAAAGCCTGCAACCCAGGAACGAGAGAGAGCCAAGCCCGCGAAGCCCAGCGGTATGAGCCTGCCATGCGGCGGTGTGTGTGCGCGTGTGGCTTTTGAGTCAGCATCCGAGGCAAAGAGCTTGTGCTTTGGTCCCATCCAGACTCTAATCATCCTTGTTAATCATTGATTTGTTGGCATGAAAACGTATTACTGCTAATGACATGTTTTCTGCAGCCAAGGTGTGTCTCGTGTCCAGCTTGAGGAGGCAAGTGACCTGGTTGCATGCCTTCGTACCCAGCACTGAACCTTGAGTTTTAGTGGAAGTTGAATTTCAGACAGTGAGTTGTTTAGCAGCAGGCCTGTCATCATTGACGATCCTTAATTGTTTTTCAAAGTGTGCCTCCTATGCGTAAAGTTTACAGCCAAATTTTAATCATAATTTTGTATAAGGAGGAGAAAAGGAAGCATTTCACATCCAGCTGTGTGCGTGGATTTTTTTTGGTCAGTATATATGAGCATATATGTATCTTATGCTGGTGGGACTAAATACCCAAATAGCTTTGAGATTCAATGAAGGTGGGCTGTCTTCGATGGGGAAATGGTGGCCTCTGACCAGCAGTGGTGGGCACAGACCTTGTGTTTCTGGTAGTGGGATGAGCTCTCTCGGTGATGCAGCCACACCTGTACCAGTTTGTTGCCCACAGCCGTTGGCCCACAAGTTGCATGTGGGATAGAGTTTGGGGCATAGTCTGTATCCATGAAACGTAGTCTCCATCAGGGTCAAGTCTATAAAACTTGTCCATGTGGGACTCTTCATAAGTTTGTCCCTTTTGGTTCAAATCAGTCAAGTAATTAGAATGAGATTGAAAACGTGATTCCTTAAAGATTTAGAAATGTTAGCTTTCCTTCCCCCTGAAAAGTATACATGTAATCATGACTTCCCTGAGGCTAACCTTCAGAAAATGGTTCCTGGCCTCTGAGATTTTCCCACAGCCTACAAATGATACTATTTCTTAATCACTGTTTCCCAGCTTGCATGATGCAGCTACTAATCCAGAAATGAAAAACACCAGTCGGCCTTAGTAGCCAGTTGGCACTTCCTCCTGGGATGTGTTGTGCATGATCCGGGCTTGCTGTCGGGTAAAGCCTGTGTGCTGTGCATGATTTGTGCCCGATGAGGAGCACGTGCTATGTGAGTGGAGAATGCTGAGGGCTGTTATCTGCATAAGATATTCTCATCTTTTTTGTTTTCATCTTTCTTCTATTAGCTTCCCTGTTGCCAAAGCAGAAAATGAAGTCGTATGTGGGGGACTTTCCAGCTTCCCTTAAGATTTCCAGTGTTCTATCCAGTTCTTTGATTTTAGCTTCTGGATTGGTTCTTTAGTTTCAGCAGTGATACAAAGGGTAACGTGTAAATTTTCTGAAACCTAGCCATTTCTTTGCTCAGTATTTCTGAAGAAATGTAGAAAGAGGATTTGTTTCGGTTCTTGGGGAAGCAAGGCAGATGCTGCAGGGCTTCCCAGGGCCCTGCTTTGGCCAGGCCGGGCTCAGAGATGGTGTCAGGAGTGGCCTCGCTGAGTGGCTGGGAGAGGGTGATGGATTTGAGGCAGTGTTCTCTGAATTCTAGCACACCTTTCCCCTAAGGATAACCTATGCTTTTTTTTTTATTAGTTAAAAAAGTTTTGGTTTGTTTTTTTTCTTACTCATTTTTAAATAGGTGATACATTCCCATGGTACAAAGGGATACTCGGTAAAACGTTAAGTCTGCCTCCCTCCATTAACCCCCATCCAGGTTTCCGCTCCAGAGGTAACCAGTGTTAACAGTGTCTTACACATCCTTCCAGACTATGTATGCATAAAGAAGCAATGATATAAATATTCCTTGATTTTATATAAATGAGACATGGCTATCACACATACTGCTATGTGCCCTGCTTTATAAACTTAATTATTTTAGAGAGCTTTTCCAATCAGTACAAAGAAAGGGGCCTCAGTCCTTGTTAACATCTGTGTAGAATTTCATTGTAAGACTATTCCCTAATGTAGTTTACCACTTCTGTGTTGATGGACCTATAGATGTTTTCCAGTTTTTCTCTATTAGAAACAAGGTGCATAAACTATCCTTGTATATACAGATTGCCATACTTGTACAAGTATTTCTGTATAATAAAAAAGGTTCTGGAGTAGACTCTCAGGTTTGAGGACCATGTCTTCATAATTTTAACAGGGGTTGCCATACTCTTGGAACTGTACTCCCACCCTCAGCACAGACCAGTGTTTGTTCACCTGCACTTGTTCCACTAGTGCGACTTTTCTTTTTTGTTAAGTATGCTGATCTAATAGGTGAAAAATTATCTCTTGATGTGGGACTATTTTATGTTTTACTTATTTAATGTGACTTCCTTATGTATTGTCAAGTTTATAAAAGCCATCCCTACTCTTTGAGTTTATAAAAATATCTTCTCTTTAATTTTTAATTTTTTACATTTTGAATCTTTGATCAATCTAGAATCTATAGCTTATTTGTTTTTGTGTGTGTGTGTGTGTGTGTCTGTGTGTTTTGTTTATGAGATGGGAGGTAGGATTACTTGGTCGTCCCACTATTACTTGTATTGGGTTGTCAGGAAAGTCATGATGCATGTTTGCATTGAAAAACATGGAAAAATACGTCATGACTTTCCCGACAACCCAATATAATTATCTCCCACAGAAATGCCACCTTTGCATGCTCTAAATTCCTGTATGTATTTGGTCTATTTCTGATCCATTGGTCTTTCCATTCAGACTTCAGTAACACAGTGTAGCTTAATAATATATTTAATATCTAATAGATCTAGCCCCATATCTCACCCTATTATTCTTTTTCAGAGTTTTCCTGACTATTCTTGCTTATTTATTATTACATATAAACTTGAGAATTGGCACTTATAGTTTTGAGGGGGAAAAAAATCCAATCAATCACATTAAATGTATAGATTACCCTAAGGAAAGTCAATGTGTTCTATGTTGAGTTTTTCTATCCAACGACATAGTAATGTGCCATGTTCAATAACATCACATGTTCAAGTTTATGTGTCCTAGTCTGTCACTGGTATTTGGATGGCTTCTTCATATTCACATAGATCTTGTATATTTCTAGTAAGGCTTATTCGAGGGGCTCTGAGGCAGGGGACTGAGCAGACTGGAGAGTGTCTGGATTTATGATAAGGGATTGGGCGGGGTGGCCCCTGCTGCCCAACCACTATTGGTTCATGTGGGCTCTGATGTCTCACCATGACTGATTCTTGACCTGGCCTTATTAAATTTTATCTTTGCTCTTCACTTCAAATCATTCACCTTAACCGCCCTGACCCCAGTTTGCCAGCAATTCTCACATATCTTGTCCTCATTTGTCCTGTGGTCAAATGGTGTTACCCATGGTTTTTCAATGTTTGGACAGCAAAGATAGTGTTAGGGTGTTAATAAAAATAGTAACACCTATTGATTGAAGATTATATGCCTAGTTATCCATAGCTAGATAGGTAGGTAGATACACATACACACACACACACACACACACACACACACACACACACACCCCAATATTATGAAGGATTCTCTCTATATTACAGGTGAGAAAATGGAGGCTGTTCATGTTAAGGTCACACAGATAGTAAAGTGGCAGAGGTAGAATTTAAACTCAAGTCTTTCTGACTGTAAGGCCCATGCTTTCCTCTTTCTTGCCTTAAAGGAAACTTCCAGAAGTTTTAGGTTCTTAAAAAGACGAAAGTTGTCAATTAATAATTTTATTTTATTTATTTATTTATTTATTTAATTTTTTTTAAAGATTTTTATTGGGGAATTAGGGGGATAGGAACAGTGCTGGGGAATTGGGGTAAGGGGAACAGACAAGTTGCTGCCGTTTTGTTCTTCAATCTAGTTGTGGAGGACGT